>NC_090744.1:44602224-44614724 GCF_036898095.1 Palaemon carinicauda
CACCTGCCAGTTTCTGGATAATTCCAGATAAGTCAGAAACTGACAGCTGATGGACCTAATTCTCCTGTATAATACGATCTCTTTGTATACTGTATGTATTATCATTGCGAGTCCGTCGATGTCGCTAATCGGACGAAAGTATCAACTTCAATCATTCCGGGGCTGTAATACATGTATGTGTGTGTATGTATGTATGTATGTATGCATATATATTATATTATATATATATAAATATATATATATATATATATATATATATATATATATATATATATATTATATGTATATATGTGTGTATGTCGGTGTATGTGTGAATTCAGATAATTATATGTGTAAGCCTATATATAGTACATAAGCATATATATATATATATATATATATATATATATATATATATATATATATATATATATATATATATATATATATATATATATATATATATATATATATATATATAATTTATATGTATGTGTGTGTTTGCACTTTAAGATCACCTAATGCTACATGGGATTATAACATATGAAAATACTACGGGTAAAAAAAAGAAAGAAGGTACAAGGTAGTGCCAAGCGCTTGCATGTTTATTACCGTATTCACACATACATGCATATATACATATATACATATGTATGCATACTATGTATATATCCACTGAGAGAGAGAGAGAGAGAGAGAGAGAGAGAGAGAGAGAGAGAGAGAGAGAGAGAGAGAGAGAGAGAGAGAGAGAGAGAAGCAAAGAGCGCCTTCCTGCTTCACTATATCACCGAAAACCAGTAAGAAAAGAGTGGCCGACATAAATAATGTCCATTGCGACAGCATCTGCCCGATCTGGAGGGAGAGAATGGAAGCTGCGAAGGAGAACGAAGCATTCAATGCGTCACGACGAATTCTGTGGAGAAGAAGAAGAAGAAGAATAAGAAGAAGATTGTTTTTTTATCGAGAAAGATATTTATGGGATAAGGGGTGGAGGAACATAATAAAAACGGAGAGGAAGAAGAGGAGGAGGTTTGGGAGAGTAGATGGGCGACAGAAGAAGGAATGATAAGAGGCGGAAGTAGATAACAGAATAATGATTGATTACGGATAGATTTACTCTTAAGGAAAGTGTAAATGCACTGGTAAATTGCAGATAACTCTGTTCGAACAACGCCCACTGGGGTGTTATGTTTTAATCTTTGGAGTGTGCTTGTGATGTTTGTTTGTTTGTTCAGGGTTCGGTGCAGGGACCAATGGGAACAACAAGTTGTTACCTCCGCCAACGAAGTTGGGAGGAGGTTATGATTTTGCTCTAGTTATTCTGTTTGTCCGTTTGTTTGTTTATGAACAACTGCCTAGCCACAATTTTACTCAAAGATTAGTGAAACGTTCAGGGATTATTTGTTATGTTGATACGTCGAAGTGACTCAATTTTGAAACTCCTAGGTCAAAGGTCAAGGTCAAGCAAAAGGTTAACCGAATTAACCATAACCTTAACACCAAGTTTGCACATGGCTGTCACACAGACTTCAAATGCGTCTACGGTCTAAATTGTCTCTGGGAAAGGTATCGAGAAATAAGCTGCCGTGGCCGAGGTCTGCACTATCAGATTGTTTTTTCTAGTTGAAGCTCGAAATGTTACCAGTTTGAAAAGAGAAATAACATAGGGAGGAAAGTAAATCTGAAACTAGGGATTGGAGGGAAAGATAGAATTACCAGATGATGCAAAATGAGGATTGGTGATATCTGCGGTAGCTGTGAGAGGAGGTGACCTGGCAAGTGTTACAAGGACGCCTATGACGAGGAGGTCATCTTTTAACCTCATTTTCGATGTCAAATAAAATCTTTTTAGTTCATTCAACAAAATATATAAAGACATTTAACCTTCATCATTAAAATCATGTTTATCATAGCAATTCTAACGAACTCGAGTAGTTTTCAGGTTTTATTTATTCTAAATCTTGTTTCGTTCATCCATATCTGGTAATAAGGATATGAGGAAATTTTTGTTTCCTTTCTTGTCTGTCTATCATTTTGTATGCAAGAGCGAGTAGATGGTCTTATGATCGTTGGAAGGTCAAATGCTTTGGCCTTGAAGATGAGTTTGCTTATTAATGACTGCTTGTGCACTGGACGGTGGACCATCAAGCTTATCCTGGAAATCAGTGGCGTGCTACACGGGTCTCAATTTCAGGGAAAAAATCGAAAATTTGGCATCTAAAGAAAAATTTCCTTTTTTTTTCGCTAAGAATGCTGTGATCAATCTGACAAATTTTTCACATGAGAATTGTTCCCTTCTGGCTGGGGATTCAGGCAGTGCTTTGAAGGTGAGCGCTGTGAACATGACAAATGTGTGACTTAATAAATCTGCAAAACATATAAGCTTAGATGTGGAAAAAAAACTAGTTTTTAGGGCTGACTTCTTTTTTTTTTTTTTTGAGAGAGAGAGAGAGAGAGAGAGAGAGAGAGAGAGAGAGAGAGAGAGAGAGAGAGAGAGAGAGAGTGTGTGTTCATACCTAATCAGAATGCACATGACTTAGCGAGAGTCATACCTTAGGCCCAGTACTATGTCTATAGAAGTGCTTCAGGGATTACCTCTGTTTGGCCTTGAAAACAAGCTTGTTGCATATGTAGATGATGCTACTCTCTTTTAATCAATTCCATCTGAATGTAGATCTGGGGTTGTTGAATCCCTTAATAGAGATCTAGCTGAAACTAGTGCATGGTGTAAATTATGGGACATGAAGTTGAATCCTAACAAAACTCAAAGTATGATTGTGAGTGGGTCAAGGACAGCGGCTCCTTAACATCCAGATCTCAGCAATGATAATGTTTCTTTAACTTTGTGTGACTTTAAAATTTTAGGTGTAATTCTCGACAGCAAATTTACTTTTGAGAAACACATCAAGTCTGCGTCTTCTTCAATTGCACAAAAAATTGGCTTATTGAGAAAGTCTTTTAAGATTTTCGGTGATCAATCTATTCCGAAAAAGTGTTTTAATTCTTTCATTCTACTTTGTTTCGAGAATTGTTCTCCTATCTGGTCTTCAGCTGCTGATGCTCATCTTAATTTGTTGGACAGTAACTTACGGTCTATTAAATTTCTTTTTCCTGATCTAGGTGTCAATCTTTGGCACCGTCGTTCAATTAGTTCGTTATGCATGTTGAATTAGATTTTTCATAATTCTGACCATCCTTTACATTCAGATCTTCTAGGACAGTTCCATCCTGTTCGTAATACTAAGCATGCAGTCAATTCTTATAGTCAGGTCTCCTCCATCATGAGGCTCAATACTACACAGTATTCTAGAAGTTTTATTCCAGCTGTTACCAAGTTGTGGAATGATCTTCCTAATCGGGTAGTTGAATCAGTAGAACTTCAAAAGTTCAAAGTTGCAGCAAATCATTTTATGTTGAACAGGCTGACATAAATTATCTGTTTTAATGTTGTTAATGTTTTTAAAAATACTTTACTTTAATTTTCCATTACTTCTTATATCCTTTATTTATTTCCTTGTTTCCTTTCATCACTGGGCTATTTTTCCCTGTTGGAGGTCTTGGGGTTATAGCATCTTGCTTTTCCAACTAGGGTTGTAGCTTGGCTAGTAATAATAATAATAATAATAATAAGAAGAAGAAGAAGAAGAAGAAGAAGAATGCATAACATATTCAGATAGCCTGTATTTTGATTTTCTGGAACTTCTGTTTCCATGCATTTTACTAAACATCATGTATAAATAAGCATTTTACTATTTTTGCTAATATATACATAACATGTATTTTATACACTTAAAATATTTTGCTTTTAAAATCAGCTGAACAATTTTTCTCTATCGTATTGTCTTAACTTTCCGTGTTTGAAAATTCATAAATCTTGCCAAAATATTAGGAGATTTTCCAATAACCACCCCCTCCCCCCCCCCCCCCTCCCCAGGTGGGAAAAAGTCTAACTTCGCCACTACTAGAGATTTCTTACAGATTACAACAGCTCTGAAGATGCGCAGTGTGATAAGCAATGGATTCACGAGGAGGTTTAAGAGACCAATGGAGTGCGAGGATGAAAGACTCGTGAGGAGTTTGTCCTTATAAACCTTGAAGGCCTTGATGCCTGGAGGACCCTTTTCCTCCTCATAAAGCAAGAAAAAAATACAGAGGGAAACTCGTTCCAGCGGTGGTTGAAAGGTCTTGGGTCCTAATAAGAAGGAGAGACAAAAGAAGAGGCAATTAAGGCGCCAAGAGGAATCACAGTTATTCACGTTCCTTTTCGTTTCGTTCTGGCCCATTTCCCTCTTACCTGTACTCCTTCCCCTATCGCCTCCTATCGGTCTGGTACTAGGGCCAGTCCCCAGTCTCCCTGACCCTCCTGCCGAGAAAAATATGGCGCTCGATCTCAAAACCTTCTATTTGATATAACTCTAGCCCCCCCCCCACCCCACCCCCCTGCCCCCTTCCTCAACCCCACCTGCCAAGATGCTGTTTGGTCTCCTAAAATAGTTGGTAGACTTAGGAGACTATCAAAAAGAGCCTCCCTGAGAGTTTGTAATCCCTAAATGGGGAAAAAAAACCTACGTAGGGGTCGAACTAAGGGGGAGCAAAATAGTGAAGCAGATGGATCTAGTAAGCTCTGGAGTGGGTCTTAAAGAGGCCCTTAGCAACGGACCTAGAGAATGAATACCAAGTGGGATACCAGGTTCTTTGAACAGACTGTTTTAAGTGTATCATGTTGGGATAAAGTTTGCACAACGAAGGAAATATTCTATTGTCTTCCTCTTCTTGATTATAAAGTTAGCACAACGGAGGAAATATTCTATTGTCTTCCTCTTCTTGCTCCTTGAAGCATAAATTTTGTCTATTGTGTTCGCCTTAATGATGCTTTCTTTAAAAGATTTTTTTGTGAAGTCCTGCTGCTCAATTTGGCTTCAGTCATTTGCATTTATTTTTGTTTTTATTTACACACGCTTTCAGTGTAATGGTCAATTTTTTTCATTTAAAAACATTACATTTTAAATAAGTGAAAAGTCGTGTAATTTTAAAAGGGAAAATCCAAATATTAGCCAGGTTAAGAATTGTAGTTTTTGAAGCCATATTTTGTGCCCAAAATATTTTGTGAAAAGACATGTTGATGTTCTCAGAGAATCTAGAAAATTAGCCCAATGAAGGAAATTTATCCTGGAATTCACTATATTCTAAAAGACGGATAAACATTGTTAATGAGACTTGGGGAAAATGTATTACAAAGTCCTTACAAAAAAGCTATATCCAACAAAGGCTCCTACAGTATCAAAGAAATCCAAACTAGTATATATTAAGTAAGGTATAAAATTCAAAACTGAGTTGGCTTCCAAGTATTGAAATACTAAAGCAAACAGCTACTTCAAAAAGCTATTGTACTTGGTTTTGATTGCGGAGGGAAACAAAGTATATTGAACAAAGAAACGTGAAGGTTACAGAAGGATAAAATATGGTATTAAGTCAATGATTAAAGGGGGATACTACGAACAAAATCTTTTGTATGTGTTGAGGGCGTCGTAGCTGACAAATCAGTTAGCGATTTCTCTAGTAGCTGAGAAGTCTTGACTAGTAACTTCTAAACCTAATGTAACTTAAAGGTCTTTATTAACTGCATTTAACTGGGTTCCACCAGGTACGAGAAGAGTTGGAAGGCCCAGGCCCACATGGCTGAGTACTGTGAAGCATGAAGCAGATGATAAATGGAGAAGAGTTGAATTAAAAGCTGAAGATAGCGAAGACTGGTGAAATCTAATCGAGGCCCTTTGCATCAATAGGCATAGGAGGAGGTGATAGTAATTATGATATATATATATATATATATATATATATATATATATATATATATATATATACATACATATATATTCTTACGAAGCAGATCTAACATGAATATTGATTATTTTATTCACGTATTTCATTTATGCATTTAAGAGATTTATAGCCAGCTCGTGAGGTGGGTCTCACTCATGTAGGATTAAGTAAATGTTTGTAAATTACATAAGACTGTTTTCATTCATTTAGTTGTATTTTCATTCAGTTCCATATATGTAACTTTACTTTATTTTAAAGAATTACATTTTTATTTCTCACATTTTTTTACGAAGTTTTATGTAACTTGTTAAAAGGTATGATGTATGACACGAGGGATTGCATCATGTTTCCACGTGGTTAGAAGTTGCATGAAGGTTCTCCGCTAAACTTAATCTTTTTTTGGATGTTACGAGAGGGGGTGGTCATAGTTAGCTGAGAACATTGCCATCGTCAGGTGACAATAGTCCCATACTTCACACTGCCAAGTTGGCAACTCTGATGTCGCGAGAGCCAACTGGACCTTGTCCACGCGCATCAAGAATGCTTGCTTTGCTGGAAGATTCCAGAATGACTTAGGACAACATATAAGGGCAAACCATTGCATAGGAGTGAGAGATCCAGCCTGACTTTCCAACAGAGCCATAAGTCCGCCAGTCCTCTCACCAGCATCTATCCAGCACTAAGTGTGTTCTCTCAAACGTAAATAGTACCTGTTAAAACATTGGTGATACTAAGTGTTTAATTTGGAAGAAGTAAAGTGAATTTGTGAGTAAATTTATACAGTAAAATTAATTTTTTGTGACTGGCCATGTGCGTATTTATTTTTGTTTAACCGTTCTGTAACCTTGTGAGAGTCCAAAGGTCGTAAAAATAACAGATACGTATATATAAGTGTAATTATTGTTTATTTTCTATAGTGTTGAAGTGTCATTTTTTTATTAATTATCAAAACTGAATATTTTTATACCTCTAGTGAAACAAGGGATTGTATCGTTCTTGAGGTGTCTTTTGTCGTAAGTCTTGGGTCTAGATCAGATTTAGATTTTGATTGATTTATATTTTCGTATTACTTTTGAATTATTATTTCTTTATAGAATATATATATTTTTGTAATATGTGTATTATTTCGATCACCAATAATTAATTCAGTGACTTGATCTCGTACACCTGAATTAGAACGAAGTAAGAGTTTGATTTTCGTATAGTTCCCGTTAGGGGTAAAGTACTCACCCAATTTTGTATTGAGTGTAATGTAAAGACATCTTTAGGTATTCAGTGTTCATATATATCAACGTCTAGGAGTTGCGTAATATTCTCGGAGCTCGGACGTATTCATTCTAGTGTGTATCATATTTATGTAAAATAAAGCAGGTGAGTTTGGAACATGGGAGTTTACGTAATTAACCTAGTGGTAATAGTATATATATATATATATATATATATATATATATATATATATATATATATATATATATATATATCTTTGTGAGTGGTGAAAGGGTTTGTATATCGCCATGATCAGCAAAGCTGTACTAGTAAAGACAACCCATACTAGGTTGGTCTTCTGTGAGCGATCAGACAAAAATCTCCCAATATATGTATATATATATATATATATATATATATATATATATATATATATATATATATATATATATATATATATAAGTATGTATACATAATAAGCGTATTGTGAACTGAATACCAAGCGAAGGAGAAAGAGTGAATAAATACTATGGCGCCTTCACGTATCGTATTTGTTTCTTTCATTAATTCCGGACGGGATCTGAATCAAAACGACTGGTGGGCGTTCGTGCATCACCTTCCCCTCTTCCACAGAAGAAGATAAAACTCTAGTTTCCAACGACACACTTACTGACGTCAAGTCTTAATTCAGGATAAGGAGGGCAAGGGTGTCCTATAATTCATTTACTCCAGAATTCAAACATTTGATATCTTGTGCTGTGAATTTCTTCTGCCATGGTGACGTGATCAGATAGATTAATAGGAGAGATTACTGTTTTTTTCTTAAGGTCTTCCAAAAGGTTTCGTTAAAAGGGAACACTGAAATACCTGTCTAAAGAGCAATGAAAACGTGGAATATGTTTGCCCTTAGGCTAAAGTCAAGAGAAAATATCCTCGGCGAAGGAAATTTACATATAATCTTAATGTTTAGTCAGACACGTGAGTGAATATATATCATTGGAGCTGAGAAGCAACGGAAGTTTAGAAGAAATTATTTCTGAGAACATGGCACCCAGGCTATTCAGTAAATTATACACGGAGATGAAGAGACTTGAAGGTATTAAAAACATTTCCAATCAGAATCAGAGTGGATACGGAAGAGCAAGTTATTCAAGGGAAATAGCCGCCTTGCCTGTTCAATCTAAGAAGAGAAAGAGTAAGAGAACCTTCAAAAATAAAAAGAAAATAAAAAAAAAATCAGTCCCAAATTATTCGTGGTGAAGACATCAAATACAAAACTGTATGTGATACAATAATATAACAATGTAACTCTCTCTCTCTCTCTCTCTCTCTCTCTCTCTCTCTCTCTCTCTCTCTCTCTCTCTCTCTCTCTCTCTCTCTCTTATATACATATGTGTGTATATATATACGTATATATATATATATATATATATATATATATATATATATATATATATATATATATGTGTGTGTGTGTATATATATATATATATATATATATATATATGTGTGTGTGTATATATATATATATATATATATATATATATATATATATATATATATATATATATATATAGATGAGAAATACTTCCTTACTATTTTATATAGCTCTTGACAGACATCATTATGATTAGTTTCTATCATATCTTAATATGAATTGGCAATGAAATTCAATTCGTTTTTTGTACATGTTAAACCACTGTAAGTAATTATTGAATCTAATATACAAAGTAGACAAAATATCATTTACTATAAAACACGAAGTAAATTGTAAAGGAGGATAGCTGTTTTATCCAACGATTATTTTGAGCAAAGATTTTGCGTTCTGATCTACAAGGATATGCTGTTACTAGAGGTCATACACCGATCCTAGTTACCATTCATAATGGAACTAAGGATTTTGCAACTATAACAAATTTCATGTCATCTAGAAATAAAATAAATACAAGCATACAGGTCGTGCGATATCCAGTTACTGGATTCAATACACAGACTTAGCAGTTATCACAGAGTTTAGAAGCTACTAGATGCTATTCAATTCACTAAGGCTTTAAAATATAAGGTATACACAGCTACTAGAAGCGCTTATAATACTATTTTTAGTTACTTGCATTGAATTGAACCTTAATGATTACCAGAGACCTAAAAACAAAGTAATTAATGTGCACCCTACTGCTACGAGAGGCTTCAAAGTTACAAGAATTATTGTAGGAACGAGAAGCCAAATAGACTTTGAGGCCTTCAGAGCTACTAGAAGGCTTGCAGGCCATTAAAATCTGGCAGCTACTAGACGTTCCATACCTCCATGAAGACTTATGGCAACCCAGATCCTTCTTTTCAGACTTGGGTGGCAACATGATGCTCTGCTATGCTCTGGAAGTAGCATCGCACGCCGTCTCATCTTTAAATGCTCGTCTTTATACAACATCATACGATGCTTCAGACGCCTTTAGACCTTAAGCGCCTTCCAAAGAACCGCTGCCTATTTTGCCTTCCTTTATTCGTCATCTTTTTCTTCACCGGAGGCACAAAGAGCCAGGTCGTCTCTTCTCTTTGTGGAGCGCACAGACGTTAAAGAAATTTTTTCACTATCTATTTACTTTCACCTTTTGATGCTTGAAACCTTCTCTGGCTCTTCATTATATCTCTCCCTTTATTCATGGTTCATTTACTCATTCTTAAAGAATGTTCAAATAATAATGAGTTCCTCGTTTATGGAGGTTATACAAAAAACATTTCTTTTTGCTTTTAATTTTGATTATTTGTCATTTGGCTTTAATGGGTTCAGAACTACGTTATATAAAATTACTTGTTAATCTTAATGGTAAGACGTTAACTGATTATAATACATCAATTTATAAGACAAAGACTTCCGATTAAATAATATTCTAAATCTGTCCTGCTTCTTTTTTTAAGCCAATGTATCGTTTTCAGTTGCCTTTTGCATCAAACCTCTTTCACGAAAATTTTTAATTACTCACCACAGAAGAAACCAATTAGTATATGTTCTAACGTACTCTCAGTCAGCCTCTGCAGAGTCCTTTGCTGCTGGTGGGAGAGAGATAGTCGTCGTTGGGGGAGGTGATGAGGCAGAGGGAGGAGTAGGAGGGGGAGGGAAGATGTATATATAACGTGTAATAAGGATTTCTCTTTGTGTCTTAATTGCTTCCTGTTTTGTCCCTTCTCCTAATCAAGACCCCGACACACTTCCAGCTCCATTAAATCTTTTCCTTGGGCGGACGTTAGGGCTCATGAGAAAACATCTGGTGTTCCCCAAACAGGGAAATACACTTTTAATTCATTTATGAAGTACAGAATATTACATTGCATTTTTCATGAGGGTCCATTACTGAAGTCTTCTTATCAGTGATCAATTGCAGATTTAAAATCTTGCATTATTCGGGTTCTTGACTCGAATTCTAAATTGAATGACTCCCACCGGATGTATATCACTTATTATTATTATTATTATTATTATTTTTATTATTATTATTGTAATTGTTATTGTTATTGTTATTGCTATCATTATTATTATTATTATTATTATTATTATTATTATTATTATTATTATTATTATTTCTTTTATTAATATTATTATTGATATTATTATTATTAGAATTATTATTATTATTATTATTATCATTATTATTATTATTATTATTATTTCTTTTATTAATATTATTATTATTATTATTATTAGAATTATTATTATTATTATTATTATTATTGATATTGATATTATTAATATTATTATTATTATTATTATTATTATTATTATTATTATTATCATTATTAATAGGCAAACTACATCACTAGTTGGAAACGCATTATGCAACAAAACGGAAGGCTCCAATAGGGAAACAGCCCAGTGAGGAATAGAAATAAGGATATAACAAATGTATCATATATATGTTATATATGCTATACATATATGTTATATACCATATATATATATATATATATATATATATATATATATATATATATATATATATACATATATATATATATATATATATATATATATATATATATACTGTATATATATATACATATATATATACTGTATATATATATACATATATATATACTGTATATATATATATATATATATATATATATATATATATATATATATATATACAGTATATATATATATATATATACATATATATATATATATATATACTGTATATATATATATATATACATATATATATATACTGTATATATATATATATATATATATATATATATATATATATATATACAGTATATATATATATATATATATATATATATATATATATATATATATATATATATATATATATATATATACTGTATATATATATATATATATATATATATGTATGTATGTTATAGATATATATATATATATGTATATATATATATATATATATATATATATATATATGTATCTATAATATATATATAGATATAATATTTGTATATATATAGATATATATATATTTATATATAATATATATACATAGTTTATATATATCATATGGATTACATATAAAGTATAATACATATATATATATATATATATATATATATATATATATATGTATATATAAAATATACATATGTAATATATGTATATACTATACTGTATATATTACATATATATTATATTTATTACATATAAGTGAAGCTACTCACAGGTCTGGTAACTGCTTGGACCTCGCATACACTGTGACAGGCCAAGAGTAGGTTGTGATCGTGTGACACACGGTTGGTACATGGCTCCCCCCCTAAAAATGACATACTGTACATGTTAAATAGGGTGCCCTGAATCTGGAGTGGTAGTAGCAAAAACTGCGCCGATTAGCGGCAGTGAGTGGCTGTAGAAGTCGTTGTTTGTAGCGAGTGGTGGATGATGGGTGGCTTTGTTGCCGCTCTGGCTCGTCACGGAGTAGGCGTGTGTCCTACGGCATTCATAGGCATATCTGTCCTACGGCACTCATAGGCATGTGTGTCCTACGGCATTCATAGGCATGTCCTACAGCATTCATAGGCGTGTGTGTCCTACGGCATTCATAGGTGTGTGTGTCCTACGGCATTCACGTCAGCTTTGGTTGAAGTTGAATAGGTGTCCTCTTCGTCACGAGTGGAGACGTTGATGGAGGTTTTGAAGGTCATGAAGTGGCTGTCCATAAGGGCACGAAAGAGGTTCACCTCACGAGGAGAGCTGTGTGCGGCAGGTTGCAGGCGAGTGATACTGGTCATTTTCCCCGAGGGTGAGCGAAGCCCTTGGGTCCCCCAACGGTTGTTGAGAGAGCTGAAAAAGCTTTTACATACGGGCGGCTGGCGACGGCAAGTACTTTTGCAGAAGTTATGCTTTGAGGGCGTCATAGTAACGGTGAGAGGCGGGAGGAGCGGGTCACTCTGGGGTCACCAATGTGATGGGCCAAGAGTAGGTTGTGATCGTATGACACAAGGTTGGTACAACACTGACTCCCATG
>NC_090744.1:44624724-44627224 GCF_036898095.1 Palaemon carinicauda
TTTCATTCAAGAGAACAACAGACTCAGCACTTTTATACAATGATTGCCGATTTCCTGGTTAATGACCCGGGTAGTTGTGACGCCAGATACCTTTCTATCAATCTACCGTGGCTACGAGTTTTAGCAGAAATAACTTATTTCGGATTTGAGGATTGTTTTCCACCTTTGGGGTGAGTAACTCGTTCAGGCACTCTTTCCTAATAAAGATGATAACAATACTGATATTATTATTATTATTATTATTATTATTATTACTATTATTATTATTATTATTACTATTATTATTATTATTATTATTATTAGTTAAGCACAACCATAAGTTGCAAAATGGCTCCAACAAAGAAAAATAGTCGGGTGAGGAGAGAAAATAAATATGCTACTGTATAATAAGAGAAGTAATCGATGAAGACAAAATATCTTAAGATCAGTACCAACGTTAAAATAGGTTTGTCCTATTTAAACTATGAGAGAGGGAGTTATGTCAGCCTATTCAACTTAAAAACATTCGCTGCAAGTTTGAACTTCTGAAGTTCCACCAATTCAACCACCAGATTAGGAAGATCATTCCACCAATCTGTCACAGTTGGAATATAACTTCTATAATACTGTGTATTACTGAACCTTATGATAGAGAAGGCAAGGCCGTTAGACTTGATGGCATACCTGACACTACATACAGTGCGGCAGTTTGAGAAGATCCGAATGCAAAGGATGGTCAGAATAAAGAAAAATCTTGTGCAACATCCACAAAGAACTAACAAAACGATGGTTCCAGAGATTAATAACCAGGTCAGGGATAAGGAATTTAATAGACCACCAGTTTTTGTCCAACGAATTAAAATGAGACTCATCGGCTGAAGACCAGACAGGAGAACAATCCTTGAAACAGGGTAGAATGAAAGAATTAAAACATTTTGTCAGGATAGATTGATCACCAAATATCTTGAAACACTTTCTCAATAAGCCAATTTTGTGCAATTGAAGAAGAATCTGATGGAATGTTCTTCAAAAATAAATTTATAACCAAGTATCACGCCTAAAATTTTAAAAGTTATACAGAGTGAAAGAGACATTATCAATGCAATGATCTGTTTGTTGAGAATCTACTGTCCTCGACCTACTTACAATCATACTTTGAGTTTTGTTCACCTTCATACTCCCATAATTTGCACCATGCACTAATTTTAGCTAAATCTCTATGAAAGGATTTAACAACCCCAGATCTACATTGAGGAGAGGGAAATGAGGCAAAGAGAGTAGCATTATCTGCATATGAAACGAGCATGTTTTCTAAACCAAACCACATATCAAGTTTATATAGTATGAAAATTAATTGGCTGAGAACACCACCATGAGGAACACAAGATATCGCAATAATATATATATATATATATATATATATATATATATATATATATATATATATATATATATATATATATATATATATATATATATATATATACATATTTCACTGGATTACCTACTGGTCTGCCATTTTTCGCTTTGCTATATAAACACCCTAAGCTTCACAGCCGTGTAACATTCATGCACGTAAAACCAATGTTCAAGTCAACAAAAACATGACAACTTTTTAAGGAACATGTGCTAACGAGCAGTTAGGTGATAATTGAGAGGCGAGGTGAGTGCAACTAAACTTTATTATTATTATTATTATTATTATTATTATTATTATTATTATTATTATTATTATTATTATTATTTTTATTATTATTTTTATTTTCATTATTATTGTTACTTTCTAAGCCACAACCCTAGTTGGAAAAGCAGGATGCTATAAGCCCAGGGGCTCCAACAGGGAAAATAGCCCAATGAGGAAAGGAAACAAGGAAAAATCAAACATTTCAAGTAGAGTAACAGTATTAAGATAAATATCCTCTATATAAACTATACAAAGTTTAACAAAACAAGAGGAAGAGAAATAAGATAGAATAGTGTGCCCAAACGTATCTTCAAGCAAGAGAACTCCAACCCAAGACAGTGGAAGACCATGGTACAGAGGCAATGGCATTTACCCAAGACTAGAGAACCGTCGTTTGGTTTTTGAGTGTCCTTCTCCTAGAAGAGGTGCTTACCATAGCTAAAGAGTCTCTTCTACCCTTACCAAGAGAAGGGAACTTGGGGACAATGTTACCAGATGGGTTAGTCTAAAAATCCCCAAAACTTATGATAAAAAATTCCGCAAAACAACCAAATAAAATCCCCATTTCCACAAATATATCTTCTGATCACGTAGACTTTACTAATATAGAAATTTCTCACTATATTTCATATAAGTGCAAATAAACTAATTGCAACACTATAAAGGTTTACTCATCTGTGTTTCTTCCTCATAGAAATTTCTACAGAATAACCCCATCAGACACCTAAAATCCCTAAATCTAGGAATATATCCCCATATCTGGCAACACTGCTTCGGGCAGGGCGGGTGATACTGATAAGAAAAAAAATCAAAACCGTTCCAATGTACGTGCGTACG
>NC_090744.1:44632224-44644724 GCF_036898095.1 Palaemon carinicauda
AATAATAACAACAACAACAACAATGACATCAACAACAACAACAACAACAACAACGAGGATGTGAATACAGAAATTTCAGCATAATTTGCCACCTCCACTCCAATTCTATTGAAGTAATTGTAAGCTGTAATTTCAAGAGTGGAAATATAATCCACTTTCCCTGTCCCACTCTCATTTGTCATGCACTTTATATGCACAATATATTCACGACTATAAAAGATGCCTGCTACATCTCTCTCTCTCTCTCTCTCTCTCTCTCTCTCTCTCTCTCTCTCTCTCTCTCTCTCTCTCTTATATTGAGGAGTACAGAGTCACACAAAGCACCTCTATATCATGAATAGTTAATGAAGCTAATTTGTGCCAAGAAATATCGGAATCCAATAACATAAGTTGTTTCCGGATGACTGGTCTGTGTGTCTTAGCCGGCCGTCAAGAATTCATGCTAATGAACCCATTACGCCCTTACACTGGGCTCTTCTCCTTGCAGAGGTTGTTATGGTTGTGGGGGTTATTTTTCTAGGGTTGTGGGGAGGGTGTTGTTGTTGTTATTTGTTATGCTTGTTGGAAAAGCAGGATGCTTATGCACAAGAATTCCAACAGGGAAAATAGTCCAGTGAGGAAAGTAAAATAAATAAGGAAACAAATAGAATACAATGCCCAAGTGTACCCTAAAGCAAGAGAACTCTAACCCAAGAGAGCGGAAAACCATGGTATAGAGGCTATGGCACTACCCAAGACTAGAGAACAATGGTCTGATTTTTAATTTTCTTCTTTTAGAAGAGCTGCTTGCCATAGCTAAAGAGTCTCTTCTACCCTTACCAAGAGGAGAGTAGCCACTGAACAATTAGAGTGCACCATTTAACGCCTTGAGAGAAGGGGAATTTTGCGGTTATCTTAGTATTGTCAAGTGTATGAGAAAAGGGGAGAATGTGTAAAGAATAGGCTAGACTATTCGGTGTATATGTAAGTAAAGGAAAAATGAGCCGTAACCAGAAAGTGGTCCAGTGTAATACTATCGTGCCAGTTAAAAGACCAAATAAGTATCGAATGGTAGTATTACAGCGGGCGGCTGATGCCTTGGCCAACCTACTACCTAACGTTGCAATGAAGTGGTTGTAGGAGCCATTGTTGTTATTCTACTTATGTTGTTCGAAAGGTGTTGTGATGTCTTTGTTGTTCCTTTGGTTGTTGAGAGACTGAGTACATGGTTATTGATGTTATCTAATTGATTTGTTAGGCTTTTATGTCATGTCAAGATACTAAAGTTGTCCATTCAGTCATTTTATCAATGTCTTTATTGCTCTAACTAATTGATTGGTTTGTATTAAGCCTGTTTCGAGTCAGCACGGGTACTTTCGCAAATTGGTAGGGAGTTAGAAAGGATTAATATGTCTCGTGTTGACCTATGGACTCGGTCCCCCCAACCGAAACAACTGTTTACCGCCGTCACAAATTCTAGGTCACTGGTTATTGCAGCAATTTGCGACATACTGTAATGTTGCTATCTCTGTCCGGTTCATGAGAACGTAGGAGAGGCGAACCATGAAGCTGTAGGAGAAAAATAATTAGGAAATTGATTTAGAAACAAATAGAATGAAGAAAAATATAAAAAAAAAAATAAAAAGGGCACAAACGAAAGAAAATAAGTCTAATGAATTCAAGCATAAGTTTGTGAATAAAGAAATAAATTGACAATAATGTAAAGTGTACAGAAAATTAGTTCAGAGTAGAAAGGAAGATCAACAATGCAACATGATTCTAAATGGAAAATGTAATTTCATTAAAAATTACATTTTCGCATAATATTTGGAATAAAAATTCGAATAACGAAATACTTTTTCAGCCATTTATAAAAAAGAGGAGACTATGAAAAGTGTATTATGATGTCTATATTGTACTAACAAACTATTAATACGCAAAACAAAGGCTCTGCTGTTCGCCTAACCTTATTTCCATGATAACATCGTTATATCTTCATGATTCATCAAACTCCAAAGAATAAAACAAAAGTGATTTACGTCAGAAGCTTAAATAAAAAATCCCGTTAAAAAAAAAAGTATATCGTTGAATAACAATCTGTAGAGGAGACAAAATACAAAAAAAATAATTCAGTTAGGGAGATCTGTCAAAGAATAAGCTAACAATACCCCGCAAATAAAATCAAACAAAGAAAAACAAATGATAGAGGGAGGGTTGGTGATGAAAAATTAGGGAAGAGGGTCTCTCTCTCTCTCTCTCTCTCTCTCTCTCTCTCTCTCTCTCTCTCTCTCTCTCTCTCTCTCTCTCTCTCTCTCTCCTGTACTCACTGTTTCAATAGCTAATTTGGCAGTCTTTATCCTATACTTCTATTCTTTTTCCATTCTCTATTCAGAGAAAAAGGCAAAATGAAACTGTCCTTTTCAACTCCCCATCAGATAATTCGCAGATAATGAACTGAATTTGATCTACTTATGCAAATCTTCATCATTCTCATTTGTGATGAGTATTGAGTAATCTTACAAATAATTTTCATATTTTTATAGGCATTGATATTGAGCTTGAATATATGTGTGCAAACGCTCACACACACACACACAGATATATATATATATATATATATATATATATATATATATATATATATATATATATATATATATATATACACGATATATATAATGTGTATTTATAACTGCATACGTGCATATACACAACTCAAGGGCGTATAAATTGACAATAGTTTTGACAGGGAACAACAATGAGTACAGATATTGTTTAACCATCACAAAAAAAAATAATCATTCAAAAAATCATGATGAAATTGAGGCGAATTTGGCGTGATGTTGAATTATTACCTCTCGCTTTTTCATTTTCGATGTAAATTGAAATATTGTGCCGCACGAAATGACAGATATTAATGAGCCGCTGTGCAGTGTATGATAAAAAAAAATATTTGTTGGGAAATTCATTGATATTTCTATCAATCAATTCTTTCGAGAGTTGTTTTTCAAGGGGAAAGTTCCATGCAGTCCGTCCTGTGTGATACGTATCATACAAAAGGTTAGTTTTTACCGTGAATTCTTCATATACATGTATTATATACTTTCGTTATTCACAATTTATAAATACATTTACAAGGCAATGTTGAAGATACATTGGTGAAATTTATTAACAAACTCCCAAGTCTTACAGAAACTCGTGTATTCTTCAGAGATTAAAATGTTTTAGTCTTATCAGGATTAATTACAGTATAAAAACGACAGATAAAGACCATTATAAAGAAAAGCATTTAGAACGATTGTTAAAAGTTCTAGAATAAAAACTCTCATGCTTTTCAAAGATATCTTGAAAATAAAGAAGTGCTTCAGGAATAATCCGCTGTGTGGGCGGTACGCCTTTCATAGTTAGTCTGCTTCTTCTTCGTCTTTTTCATTGTGAAAATACACAAAACATAATATGAAAACTAACATAAAGAAGATAACAAAAATCAAACTAGAGAGAATTATTTCACAGAATAGAATGGGGGGGGGGGAATTAGAAATGGCAAAATAGAAAAGGCAATGATAACATGCAAAGAGTAAGATAAAAGAGGCCATTTTAAACTTAAGATATGAAGAAAGGTTTCGGCGAGAGAATTGGCCAGGCGAAAATCAAGAAACATAACAAAAAGAACGTCTTCGAAAACAGATCTTCAAACACTGTTTTTCGAAATACAAAACTTTGAAGTAAATATCTTCGACACTTAAATAGCATATCTTCGATAAGCCATTACTTAGAACCACCAATTCATACTAATTTGCGAAAACAAGAAACTCTCTCTCTCTCTCTCTCTCTCTCTCTCTCTCTCTCTCTCTCTCTCTCTCTCTCTCTCTCTCTCTCTCTGTCATATTACAACTCAGTACAAGCACTTTATTTTCTGATGGCAAAATTTATCACGAGTTCGAAAGACAAGCCAATGTTACATTTAAACAGATTTTTATGTGTAAAAGAAAGACGTAGTGAAGAGCTAAAATTTTTAATGTAAAGTTTTTGATAATCAATACAAAAGTGGAAATTTACAAATTTATGAATGAAGTGAGAGACAAGGCTAAAGAAAGCAGAGAAGCACAACAAGTAGTATCAAGAGAAGAGAGCGCCGTATTCGAAAAATACAATATTGGATTGCTGTTGCCCATGCAAAGGAAGGATTTGGTTTTTACAGAAGATCAATGGAAAACTAATACGGGTGACCAATCCTTCGAGAACGTGGAAATTTTTTTCTACATGCCTTAATTCTTATGCCGACTGCACTGTGTGAGCGAGCAGTTAGGTCGCTGGTGGATCCGGGGTGGTGTCACAAATTGTCTGTTAAACTTGGGGTTTTTCAAGGGAAAAAAATTGGCTGTTAAGCTTGGGGCTTTTAAAGTTTGACTATTAAACTTCGGGTTTTGTTCAGTGGCTACTTTGCTCTTGGTGAGGGTAAAAGAGACTCTTTAGCTATGATAAGCAGTTCATCTAGGAGAAGGACGCTCAAAAATCAAACCATTGCTATCTAGTCTTGGTCTTCCACTGTCTTGGATTAGAGTTCTTTTGCTTGATTGCACACTCGGACACGCTATTCTATGTTATTTCACTTTTTTTTCTTTTTGGAAGTTTTATAATTAAATATGAATGATTTAGTTTTATGTTATACTCTTCTTTAAATGTTTTATTTTAATTGTTTATTACTTCTCTTGCAGTTTGTTTATTTCCTTGTTTCCTATCCTCACTGGGTTATTTTTCCCTGTTGGAGCCCTTATGCTTAAAGCATCCTGTTTTTCCATAGCATAGCTTGTAATAATGACAATGATAATATACAGTCGCAACCATTCTACATTACCATCATCATAATAATCACAAAATTATTAATAGTTTTACTATATCAATATCAATTACCAAAATGTATTTTTGTTAAGACAGTAATGGGAAAGTTCGTAGAATATATTTTTCTAGATATAGACTATATACATATCCTGACACATTACTGTTCATTGAATTAGTTTTCTATGAAGAAATGTTACACTTTAATTTAGTTATAGTGAATGTCAGTGCAGATTACTTGAGTTTTAACTAAATATATGTAATGTATATATATATATATATATATATATATATATATATATATATATATATATACTATATATACATATATATATATATATATGTATGTATATACTATATATACATATATATATATATATATATATATATATATATATATATATATATATATATATATATGTATGTATATATGTACATATATATATATATACATATATAAAGAGAGAGAGAGAGAGAGAGAGAGAGAGAGAGAGAGAGAGAGAGAAAGAGAGAGAGAGAGAGAGAGAGAGAGAGAGAGAGGGCGGGTGTTTCTAGAAATACAATGGCAAACTATCAATAGCCTAAAAATATATTTCAACTGCAGAAGATCTGGGCTATAACTTTATATGTATTATTACCATGGAGCTAGATTAGTGTTTTAAATTAGGGAGTTTGTTTTCAATTGTATATATATATATATATATATATATATATATATATATATATGTATATATATGTGTGTATATAATATATATAGACTATATAATCATTATATATATATATATATATATATATATATATATATATATATATATATATATATATATATATATATATATATATATATATATATATATATATAAATGTGTGTGTGTGTTTGTGCGTATATAACGGCTATTTTTGGGTGAGATGGCCATGACGTCCTGATGGAAGGTTCCTTTAGTAGCTTCCCAAGGGTATATATGACTACGGTGATATTTCCAGAGAATCAAACCAAAGGTTTCACAGAATTCTAACTTCTGGCACGAGTACCCTTAAGATTTACTCTCAAGGATATCGTATATAATCAGGGGACGTATTCTTGACACGCCACATGGCAATCTGCACCCCGAATAGCCTTTATGCTTCGAGGGGGATACGTGGCAGAATTAGAAGGGTAGCTGCATTAGAGGTAACCCTGGTTCCCCTACTACTATCGTATTACAACCGCGCCAATTCCCTCTGGCGGTCATTCCTTATTTTGTAGCGCCTCACTACTGTGGTGTTCCCTGTTGATCTGACATTTTCAATCGATTTCTAAGGATCTTTATGCTTTCTACAGCTTCTTTCTCCATCTAGAAAGTTGAGTATTCATTCTTTACAATATGTATTTTAGTTCCAGCCTCACAAGGAAATTAGTGTAATTATTGTGTTTGGATCTACTCCGATTACCGGCCGTCGTTCTTTGGGCATGTGTTATTTAGTTAGCAGAACAACATTTCTGGTTTAAATAGCATTAATTGTTATTATGAAAGCTATTTAGGCATTTTATATTGTAAAGATATCTATATGCATAATTTTCCCTTTTTTCTGTGTCGATTGTATATGTCAGAGTTTCGGTGATTTTAGGTAACCGAGATCTCGCCTTGCCTAGACAACATATACTTTCGACATTTCCCCAGTTACCCTTGTGTATCGGTTATCATTCCTTGGAGATTGATATCTCCTGGAATTATATTAGCCGTTACTAGTCTCGACTAGAGATTTATGGGTAATCTCTCTTCCCTCTGAGAGTAGCCTTAGGCTACAACTCTATGCGTCGGCCTTGAATTTCGAATTCAGGCATGACTAGCCTAGAGTTTTCTGTCTCATCCCTTAACAGCAGACGGCAAGTTTTGGGATTCGATCAGAACCTCAGAGTATTTAGTCTTTTGTCGGCAGTCGGTCGGCGGGGTGAATTGCATTCCCCTGCCGGCTGAGCTGCCGGCATAGGAGGCTAGCCCTCCCTAGACTATACCTAAGTGGTTGCATGATGCTGCCACCTTCTCCCTGTGGTCTAGTAGACAGTCCTATGCTCGCAGACCCTAGGCTGTAGAGTAGTATACTCATGTGGCCTAGGATGGCGCCGGCATTGGAACTCTGTTTCTCCCTTGTTGAGAGGAAACGGCATGGACTGCCGTCCCCTTAACTGTATTAGCACCTACTAAGCTGGAGAATAGAAGATTCTCCTGCCGCTTGGGGTTGTACCGGTACTGAAACAGAGTTTCTTCAAGGTGTGTAGGTCCAGCAACATTGCCGGCCCCTTCCATACCTCGTATAGGACCCTATTCCCCCCCCCCCCTCAGTTCTTTTACGATGGCCGAGCCATTGTCTTTCCTGAGCCGGCGTCCTGCAACCTTACCATTGACGGTGGGTTGCCGGAGCCGGCCAGAACCCCTCTCCTCAGCTGACGGCTGTCGGCGACTGACGGCTTACGGCGGCTATGACGGCTGTGGGTGGGAGGTCCCTTCTGTCACCAAGGTTCTCCAGTTCTCCCTTGAACTGCTGGCCACAACTTCTGTTGTTGGCGTGTTGCTCTGGCCGGAAGTAGACCGGCACAGATAGGTACTGACTCAGTCGGTAGCATGCCGACTGTACTAGTGCTGCCGGAGGCTGGCCTGCAGTGGTAAGCCGGCAATAGTACTGTGGCTAGATGGAAGCCTGAATGTTACATTCTCCCCTTCCATTTGAACCTTCCTTTCGGAGAAAGGCAGTAAAATTGAACTTTTACATTCTTTATTACTGTATACATACACAGTAATAGATAGCCTTCACTCCATGCTTGCTCTCTCTCTCTCTCTCTTAGCTAGCATGCTAGATGTTCCGGCAAGAGCTAGCTAATCCGGCAACATGCCGGCTGAACTAGAGTATATGTCTATACAGGTAGTCAGTATATTTGCAGTATAGTATATACGGCAGATGGAAAACTAATGTATATATTATACTAGTAGTTATTTCCAATATATCTTGGGTATCCCTGCCCAGGTATTTGCTGAACCCAATCCTATATTGATAGAATAATATTTCGTCAATATTCTGATTTGAAATCAGCTTCCATTTACCCTACAATATTAAATTTCGTAAAGGGCTGGTGGTGTGACACCTCTAACCCTTAAAGGGGAAAGCCCTTATCCCTGAGTTTCCCTGATCAGGAAACTCCCTGATTTAACATTGTAAGGGAGGCCACAGCAAATAGATTGGGTGGGATACACAAATATATGTCTTTTATCTTTTCTAATCCAGTTGGCCGCCAGATGGAGCAGCACACTGGCTGAACGACATTAGATATAATTATACAGTAGCCATTAATTTGCAGTATGGTATATACTGCAAATAGAAAACTATAGTATGATTATACTGTAGTTATTTCTTCATATCTTGGATACCCTTGTGCGAGCTTCTGCTGGTACCGCTCCTATATCGAAAGAATGATATTCCTTAATATATATATATATATATATATATATATATATATATATATATATATATATATATATGTGTGTGTGTGTACACTATATATAATCATCAGCCGTTGCTAGTCCTTTCTAGGGCAAAGGCCTCAGCCATGTCCTTCAACTCCTGTCTGTTCATGGTATTTCCATGCCAGACTATACCTGCAAATTCTCTCAACTCGTTATTCCATCGGTTTTTCTCCTTTCCCCTACTTCTTTTGTAATATTTATGGACCCAAACTGTTATTTTCAATGTCCCTCTATTTTCTGTCATTCTCATATGCCCTGCCCATGTTTATTCCTTTTTCTCACATATTTTTAAAATATCCTCTACGTTAGTTTGCTTTCTTATCCTTGTTACTCTTTTTTCGGTCTCGTTTTGTTAATGTCATCATTACTCTTTCCATAGATCTTTGACTTGTAACTAGCTTTTGTTCTAAGTCTTTTTTAAGGCTCATAGTCTCTGATGCACAAGTTACTACTGGTAGGACCATCTGATTAAATATTATTCAGTTTAGAGGAGGTAGCACTTTACATTTCATAACCTCATTTTGTTTACCAAAAGCTCTCTATCTTATGCTTATCTTTCTTTGAATTTTGGCCTCATGTCATTGGGAAACATAGCACATAGGCTATATTCATTTGCTATCTCAAGAGTTTCTTCTATAACCCTTATTTGTAGTCTCTCAGAATTTTCCTTGAACTTTATCCTAGTTTTACTCATATTCATTTTCTGTCCTACATTTCTTAATTTTCTATTCAAATCTTCTATCATCTTTTGCAATTCCTCTCGTGATTCAATAAATAGAACTATGTCATCTGCAAAAAAAGTTGTAATGTTAATTCATAAATTTTCCCTATCTAAATTCTTAAAAACTTCTAGATATGCTGTAAATAATTTGAGAGATGCGGTCTCCCTGTCTATCTCCTTTCTCAATCGGAATTTACACTATCTTTATGTAGATTTAGGGTGGTTGTACACCCAGCAACAAAACCGGTGTCACCTGGCCAGACCTGACTTGGAGAGATCACGCTCCTCTTGCTCTGAAAAGTGGCCGACGTTAAACAACCGAGACATCGTTAGGATGGTTTGTATGTGAGGAGGAGGGAAATTACCGATATCACTCAAAGAAATGTGATGAAGAGAGAGAACTTTTTTATTCTTTTTAAGAAATGTAATCTAATATTTCGAAATTAATTCATCAAAAGATTTTATCATAACTTTTTATGTGAATTTTCCTATCCTATTTCTATATAAAATTTTTTTGAATAATATTGGAACTGACTATTCATATTAATATTCATAACATTGAAATATCCTTCGTTAGTATTTTCTTAAGTAGTTCATCTCTCTCTCTCTCTCTCTCTCTCTCTCTCTCTCTCTCTCTCTCTCTCTCTCTCTCTCCACATACATACACACTGTAGCCTATGTATTATATGTAGGGGCTAATAATGTATCGTTTCAAATAGCACCTATTGGGTCACCAATCATTAATAAGTGGCCTTTGTTCAAAATTTCGAAGGTAATGAGGTTTAACCCTGGATAGGTACGGTGGGTCGTTTGCGACCCCGAGCGTCAAAAAAAAAAACAGGTTTTTCTCACGTGACTCACCCCTGTGACTGAATTTGTGGGTGATCGACCTGCAGGAGGTGTCTCCCCTACACGCTCTAGTAGTGTCCAGATGTGCATTACTGTAGCTGTACTCCTTCCCCGATTTCTGAGACGCGTCGGGGTCGTTCGCGTCCGAGTTTACCCTTCTGAGGTAGTTTGCATAATTATCAAAGTTATTACGTATTATGAAATTGTCGTAGAATGGTGCAACTTGTATAGGTTATCAGTTGTGGAAAGTCTTGGTGGATTGTTTGGCTACCATGTGCATGTTTTTTTTTTTAGTTAAAATGTCGTTCATCACCACGAGGACCATTTTACCGCGAGTGCCCCTTTTTCATTTTTTTTCATTTTTTTGCCAAGTCATTTTTCCGTAAGATATTGCCAAATAGTGTCGTAAAACTTTTGCTTGTTTAGTGTTGGAAAGTGTGTCTAGATGATCTGGCTACCCATGCATGACTTTGTTTTTGTCAGATACGACGTAGTTATTGGTATATTGGGTATTTAACTGCGGTTACCAATTTCTGTTTTTTTTTCAATATTTGTAAAAATTACTACGTAGTAAGGAATTGCCGTATATTATTCATTTTTTTTTCATGTTTATGTGTTAGAAAGTGTGCCTTGATGGTTGGGCTAACACGTGCATGTCTTTTTTTTTATCTGAGATGTCGTATATTAGAATGTCGGGCATTTTACCGCGAGTGTCCCTTTTTAATTTTTTTTTATTTTTTTGCCAAGTCATTTTTCCGTAAGATATTGCGAAATAGTGTCGTAAAACTTTTGCTTTTTTAATGTTGGAAAGTGTGTCTAGATGATCTGGCTACCCATGCGTGATTTTGTTTTTGTCAGATACGACGTAGTTATTGGTATATTGGGTATTTAACTGCGGTTGCCAATTTCTGTTTTTTTTTCAATATTTGTA
Source organism: Palaemon carinicauda (assembly GCF_036898095.1). Taxonomy (NCBI): domain Eukaryota; kingdom Metazoa; phylum Arthropoda; class Malacostraca; order Decapoda; family Palaemonidae; genus Palaemon; species Palaemon carinicauda. The sequence continues at coordinate 44,643,044 of NC_090744.1, forward strand.
AAAATTTACTACGTAGTAAGGAATTGCCGTATATTATTGATTTTTTTTTCATGTTTATGTGTTAGAAAGTGTGCCTTGATGGTTGGGCTAACACGTGCATGTCTTTTTTTTTATCTGAGATGCGTATATTAGAATGTTGGGCATTTTTCCGCGAGTGCCCCTTTTTATTTGTTTTGCATTTTTTTGCTTAGTCATGTTACCGTAAGGAATTGGCAAGTAGTGTCGCAAAACTTATATTTTCATAGTGTTGGAAAGTGTTTCTAGATGATCTGGCTACCCATGCCTATTTTTTTTTTAGCCAGATATGGCGTATATATAAGTATGTGTTCGATTTTCCTGTGATTGCCATTTTTTCGTTTTTTCCCATTTCTTTCAAAATTACTACGTACTAAGGAACTATCACAGAGTAATATTTCATTTATATGTTTATTTGTCGGAAAATATGCCTTGATGGTTTGCCTAGCACGTGGCTGAAATTTTTTTTTCTGAAATGCCGTATATTAGAATGGCCATTTTTCCACGAGTGCCCCTTTTTATTTGTTTTGCATTTTTTTGCTTAGTCATGTTACCGTAAGGAATTGGCAAGTAGTGTCGCAAAACTTATATTTTTATAGTGTTGGAAAGTGTTTCTAGATGATCTGGCTACCCATGCCTATCTTTTTTTTAGCCAGATATGGCGTATATATAGGTATGTGTTCGATTTTCCGGTGATTGCCATTTTTTCGTTTTTTTCCCAATTCTTTCAAAATTACTATGTACTAAGGAACTATCACAGAGTAATGATTCCTCTAGATGTTTATTTGTCGGAAAATTTTGTTTACTTTTTTTTTGATTGTTTATCATCAAATTTTTTTAGCTAAAATATTGTTTTACATTTTTTTTTTCGATTTTATTTCCCTTCAAAAAAATTTTTTTGGGTCAGAATTTTAATTTTATAGTCGTAAAATAATCGACAATTATCCAGCAACCCACCATACAATTTTTATGCATATCCAATAATAATTAGATTAGTAAATAACACCTTAAAATTGACATACCCTTCCTACATTTCAAGTGGCAGATTAGGGAGTCTGAGTCAGTGTGGTTGGCGGCCATTTTGTGGACATATCCGAAGCGTAAGCTGCCCTATCTATATATATTCTTGTTCCCTATAGAATTTGTGATATTTTGGTATATTTTTACCTGCATAAATATCATATTATATATTAAATATATGTATTTTTTTACGAAATTTCCAAGTACTCAAAAAATTACCTTTAGATATGGCCCCTGATATAAATGTAATTTACAAAATAATGAAGATTTTTTTACATATTTCTATTTTAGGATAACATATGTTTATTCCCTAAAAAAATTAGCCACTTCCTATTTCATTTGGGTACCCAAAAAAATTCATGAAATTTGGACAATTTGTTTTGGCCAAAAAAAGTTACCCTTTTTTTCTCATTTCAGATCTTCACCTCCATGGGTCTGACTTCATCCAAAATACATCAAGATGTGTCCTAAACATTCAAGAATCAATTCCTAAAAGGATTTGTGTATATATGTATAAACTTTTTTTTATGAATTTTTATGTCAGGTCTTTTTTTTTTCTACTTAATTTTTTAAAATATTTATAATAAATAGTTTTTCTGCAGATGAGTAGTATTTATCTTTACAGTTGTTTTAAGCATTCATTGAA
>NC_090744.1:44655319-44712819 GCF_036898095.1 Palaemon carinicauda
TCCATGACAGCTCTAATCAGCCGGATCAGTTCTTGGGTAGACGAAGAGGGATCCGGGGTCGAGGAGGTAGACGGAATGGACACATCCGTCGGTGTAGGAGTAGGCGGAGGGATGGATGAGGGAGGAGCTCCAAGCTCCGACTCGGTGTATTCCACCTTGTCTTCGTCCTCTTCGGCTCCTTGAGCCATAAGCGTCTTCTCCGTGTCTTCCGAGACGTCAGAGATCTGCTCATCATCCTCGGAATCTAATCGACACTCATGCATGGACTGAGCCATGACCACATCAGGTTCCACCGTAATTTGGACAGTGGGGATTGCGTCTTTCGGAACCACTGAGTCAGGGGAGGCCTTAGGGAACAACAGGGACCTCAGTTCTTCGGTGGCCAGGTACGGTCCGGTAGCATTTTTCTGAAAGCCACGCACCCACTTGCGCAGCTTTTCGCGAGAAATGTCTCTAACCTCCGCTGAGGGAGGGTTATGGAAGGCCTCAACTAGGTGGGCCTGGCAGACCGTACAATCCAGTGGATTCCAGAACTTCAAATCCCCTTTCTTGTCTGCACAAGGGGCGTGAGTCCTACAAGCCGTATGCCCGTAAAACTGCGGGCGTTTCACAGCGCAGAAGGCGAAGTCACACTTCATCTGCTCCTCCTGTGGAAGAAAGAGAAAATGAGTATGGGGGAGTCATAGGAATGGCTCTTAAACTAAGTTAATATTAATCATTAATTTTAACTTAAGAAGGTGTGATGCATAGAGAATGAAAACAGTAAAGGAGAACACGCTCCATGCATCTCGCCCGGCTGGTTACCATAAGCTTGGTCCTGGGATAATCCAAATGACCGAGATCATTGGATATAGTTTCCTAGGATTCCATTATATTGGAACTCCATGGAAAGCCAAGGACAAGGTTGGGATCGAATTCATTCGGTTCCCAGTTAAGAGCCAGAAGGCCTCATAAAGGTAACTGCTTCTGGCAACCAGCCGTGCTAAGATGCACATAGCATGCTGGAATTAGAAGAATGCAAAGAGACAGCATGATCACTAATAAAGCAGTACCAGGTACTGATCTTAAAAGCAAAGCAGCTTATCTATTTGCTATGTAGGGCTATCTTAGTTTTATGATAGCTACAGTGAGGGGGTGTAAGTATTCTTGACGCCTCCGGGGCATCCGGCAAGCCGCCGGCATGCCGGAGCTCGCTCCAGCATAGATTCTGGCATTAGAACAGACAATTTTCAAAAGTCAGTTAGATACCAGGATGGCGGCCGCCGGCACAGCGGCGGCACGCCGGCACAGCGGCGGCACGCCGGCAAGGAGCGGCGGCTCCGGCAGCCGGAGGATGCCAGGTTGGTGACTGGGATAAGGATGGTACAGGTAGTATCGGGTTGCCGGCGGTATATGCCGGCACTCCGGTGATCGACCGGCAAGCGGACGATTAGATAGGAGTAGGAGAGCCGCCGGTAGTAGCCGGCGGCAGCCGGCAGTCCCTCGGTACACGGGGGGCTGGCGGCAAGGGTAGGGAAGTCACCAAGAGGGAGGCAGGTATTGCCGACAGTAGAGGCGGCAAGAGACCGGCACCCGGATAGATAGAGAGACAGGGGGAGGGGGGAAGGAATGCAGGAAGTACCGTCAGGGTTCCAGACATCCCTCCCCCTCCCTGAGAGGGTGTACCCATGATAGAGACAGGCTCTAACATCCATAAGCAGGGGTCACTAGGGACCGGGAGCAGGTAGCCCAAGGGAGGGCTAGGGAACACCCAAGAGGGGGGGGGGGAGACTCCCCTATGCAGAACTACACTAGTAACTAACCTTATAGGACATTATGAAGGTATATGTACCAGAGCGGACTGCACAGGGAAGCTCGGGTAGCCCTACTCATCCACCCTAAGGAGGATTTGTAGGACAGGGGACAGATGAGTATAAACTAACCTAAGCATAGGCTAGGCTATACAAGAGATAGGTGGGGAGGGAGAAGAGAGAGGTCTTCCCAGGAAGGGTTTCTGTACCAGAGCGGCCACTAAGGGAAGGGAGGACACTCCCTAACCTAAGATCAGGCTGATCGGCTAAAACGGTGCAAGAGTACAGTTTCAGCATGGAACAGAGAAACCTTCCTAACCCGACCTAGAGCAGGGCTAAAAGTCCTGAACTAGGCAAGGAAGAAGACATATCGCTATCGCAGGAAAGTCATAGACTATCCTAGCCATAGAGGTAGGCTAGCCTAACCTCACTCTCAGACGCAATCCTAAAGGGGGTTCATTCCTTTAGGGAGGACTGAGAGGCGATATATATACTCTATTAGACAATTAATCCCTTTACTCAGAAAAGGGATCAAGGCTAAATAGAGGGAATGCCAAGGCAGGGGATGAAGGAAGCATATAGGGGTCCTAAGGTTAGGTTAGGCTAGAAAGAATCACTGACTAGCCTATCCCCTATATGGTCCCTGAAGGCGAAAACATTTGCATCACTAGTCAAAAGTATTGTAAAATAATAATGCCACTATCTTCATAACTTAGTCTAGGATCACTAATAAATCATGCATGAACACTTGTATGTAGGCTCCTGGCCTGGGGGCTATAGTAGCCGACTGGTATGAGGTCAATCGATGACCGATAAAAAGCGTCTAAACACGATATAAAAGTTCCTAGCTATGAAGACTAAATAAACTAATGTATTCGATTAGTATATAATGCCGGAAGCGTTGTTGTGGCTAACTAAATAAGACATGCAAAACAACAACGACGCCATAAAATGGCGGGTCCGGTAGAGGCACAGCTCTGCCACAAAACATCAATTATTTCGCAAAATAATATTTACTTTACGGCCAGAGCTTAATTAAACAATACTGGAACCTTGTACTCAACTTTCCAGAAGAAGGCGAGGCTGAAGGTAACGACATAGCGAAGATGCAAAGCGATAAAGTTAACACAAGGGAAAATCCGTCTAAGTAGGGCAGCTACTAAACAAAGGATTAAAGACGCGCGTGACGTCATTAGAGCAATGGCGTCCGTTTGTTTACGTCTCGAGTATCAGTAGTAGCCACGAGTGAGATTAGCTGTGGAACGGCTCCCAGCTATTCTCAGTCCTTACACACCGAAGCATTAACTCTGTTCGGGGTGGAGATAGCTATGTGGCACGTTCAGACATGCGTGTCCCCTGTTGTATTACGATGTCTTAAAGGGAAACCTTTGAGATACTCGCTCCAGAAGTTAGAATTCTGTGATAACCTGTGGTTAAATTCTCTGGGAATATCTTAGTAGTCTTATACCCAAGGAAGCTACCAAACAGGAACCTTCCATCAGGACGCCATGGCTTGAGCCCAAAAACACTTATATCACAGTTAACAGTATGTTAAATAATGCCACAATCTTCATAACTTAACCTAGGATCACTGGTATATATCATGCATGAACACACGTGCTAGGCTATCTAGCCTAGGGGCTAAGCTAGCGATCTAGTATGGGGTCGAACGACGACCGAGTAGATGAGCGTTAAAACACGATATACGTAATTCCTAGCTATGAAGACTAAATAACTAACAATATCAATTAGTTAAGAGGCCGGATAAAGCTGTTCTGGCTAGCTAAATAAGGCATGCAGAAGAACAGCGACGCCATAAAATGGCGCGTCCGGGAACGGCACAGCTCTGCCACAAAACACAATATTTTACAAAAAGTAGAAGTTACTTTACGGCTAGAGCTTATTTAAACAATACTGGGACCTGGTACTCAACTTTCCAGAAGAAGGCGAGGCTGAAGGTAAAGACATAACGGCGATGTAAGTCGATGAAAATCGCACAAATGGAAATCCGACCAAAGCAAGGCGCTACAGGGAGAAGGATGAGGACGGACGTGACGTCATTTAGCAATGGCGCCCGTTTGTTTACGTTTCGAGTACCAAAAGCAGCCACGGATGAGTGTAACTGTGGAACGGCTCCCCAGTTATTCTCCACCTTTCCATATCGAAGTGTTAACTCTATATGGGGTGCAGATAGCTATGTGACGTGTTAATACATACGTCCCCTGTTGATATACGATATCCTAGAGGGAAACCTTTAGGGTACTCGCACCAGAAGTTAGAATTCTGTTATAACCAGTGGTTTAATTCTCTGGGAATATCCCTGTAGTTAAATATACCCAGGGAAGCTACCGAAGGAACCTTCCATCAGGACGTCATGGCTTGAGCCCAAAAATAGCGTACGTAAAGCTGTATTATTATTATTATTATTATTATTATTATTATTATTATTATTATTGTTGTTGTTATTAAAATTATTATTGTTATTATTATTATTATTATCATTATTATTATTATTATTATTATTATCATTATTTATTATTATTATTATTATTATTATCATTATTTATTATTATTATTATTATTACTGTATACGTAGGGTACCTTGTACTTTGAATTGGTAACCTACGTAGCATATAAGACGGGTTGTGATTGGTTCAAACGCTGATAGATGACGTATCAGAACCCAAGTTTTGTTATCTAGCCTGTGATTGGTGTTTTTCCCGCATCTCCAACTTCCAGCATCTACGTATTCGCGGTCACTTTCTCTCCCGCCGTATCGCTGTGTAGATGTTGTTAAGTTATTGTGAACTTTAATCTGTGCTGTGCGTGACTGTTTTAAGTTGAACTTTTTGTTGAACTTTCTGGTAAACCCTACTGTACAATGCCTCCCAAGCGTTCTGCTTCTACTAAGGCTGTTAGTGAGCCTAAACGCCACCGAAAAATGATGACGATTGCTGAGAAGGTGACGCTTCTCGATATGTTAAAACACGGTAGAAGTTACGCGGCCGCATCCCGCCATTTTGGAGTCAACGAATCCACCGTTCGCTATATCAAGAAGGACGAGGCGAACATTAGAAAGACGGCTACCATCACCTTTAGCAGATCAGCGAAGCGAGTTGTTACCACGGGTAATAAAACGATCGTACGCATGGAAGGTGCTTTAGCAGTGTGGATTGCCGACTGCCAGAAGAAGAACATAGCCTTGGATACGAACACCATCCGAACCAAGGCTTTGAGCTTGTATGAGAATTTTGCGGCAAAGGAACCTCAAGACGACGATGGCGACCATGCTGAAGAAGATGATGATGTAGATGAACCTCAACCAGGGACATCCACTGATTCCCAGCCTCAGAAACAACGTTTTTCCGCCAGCAAAGGATGGTTCGCAAAGTTTCAGAAACGCTTCGCCCTGAAAAGCGTTTCCCTGCATGGCGAGGCTGCTTCCGCTGACACTGCCGCTGCTGAAACTTACGTAAACGAGACGTTCAAGAATATTATCGCCGAAGGTGGATACAAGCCGGAACAAGTGTTTGATATGGATGAGACCGGCTTGTTTTGGAAGAGAATGCCGTCGCGAACTTTCCTGTTCAAAGAAGAAGCCAAAGCCTCTGGCTTTAAAGCATTCAAGGATCGCATTACCCTCGTGATGTGTGGCAATGCTGCTGGATTTTTGCTAAAGCCAGGGCTTTTTTACAAGTCGAAAAATCCTCGCGCTTTGAAAAATAAGAATAAGAATCTCCTTCCCGTGTACTGGATGCATAATCCAAAAGCATGGATTACGAAGATGCTGACCTCCAACTGGTTCCACCAGTGTTTCATCCCGCAAGTCAGTCAATATCTCTTAGAGAAGGGCTTGCCATTCAAGATCCTTCTCCTTATGGATAACGCTGGTGGACACGCAACTGATCTGTCGCGTGAGGGCGTTCAGGTTGAGTTCCTGCCACCCAACACCACGTCATTAATTCAACCGATGGACCAGGGGGTTATCAGGGCGTTCAAGGCCCTCTACACGAAGAATACCTTGGCGGACCTCGTTGCGTGTGTGGATGCTGCCCAAGAAGATGAAGATGAAGATTTTAACTTGAAGGCGTACTGGCGGCAGTACACCATAGCCACGTGCCTGCAGAACATTCAGAAGGCACTGCAAGAAATGAAACCTGCAACCGTGAATGCGAGCTGGAAGAAGTTGTGGCCCCAGATTGTTTACGACGACGAGGGATTTACTCCGTCTGAAATCCAACACTCTGCAATACGCAAATCTGTGCAGTTGGCTGCGATAATTGGAGGTGACGGGTTTGGCGACATGACGACTGAAGACGTCGACGAGTTGTTGGACTGCCATTCCCAGCCCCTAACTGACGCAGACCTAGAAGACCTGACGAAATCGGCCTGTGAAGAAGAGAGCGAAACACAGGAAGAGACCCAAGAAAATGTCGAAGAAATGGGCTTAACATTAGAACGGCTTGCCAAGGTCTGCAACTATATAAAGGAGGTGAAAGAAATGTTGCAAGAGTGGGACGAGGATATGGTTCGTTCTATGCAATTCTGCAACAAGATCGATGAAGACATGACTCCCTACAGGATGCTCTTAGAGCGAAAAAAGAAGCAGCAGCAGCAACTTCCAATCACAATGTTCTTCCAGCCTCGCAAAAAAGAGCCAGTTCCTCCTGCTAGTACACCTTCAGAAGAAATTGAAGAAGTTTCCCAGGAAGAGGTTGAAGAGGTGTCCCAGGAAAAGACACCTCCGTCTGAAGAAACGTAAAATACTATCATTGGCTGCACAGTAGAAGACATCATCAGCTTCATCATCATCATTTCTACTGTGCAGCAAATTCATCGCCATCATCATTCAAGTTTTTCTTCAACTTCTTTCGTGGTGAGTACAGTAACAATCTTTATTTTTTACTTTAATATTCTAACATTTTAATATTTGTGCCTTTTTTATAGTTTAGTACTGTATGCATTAAGTTAAAGGGAAGGTTTTAAAAGTCTACATGTTGTAACCTATCATATTTTTTTTGTTTAAAATTTACATTTACGTACGTAAAACAATCTCTCTCTCTCTCTCTCTCTCTCTCTCTCTCTCTCTCTCTCTCTCTCTCTCTCTCTCTCTCTCTCTCTCTCTCTCTCTCTCTCTCTCTCTCTAAATTATTTTCCTGCTTTGCTACGTACAGTATGTACTGTATGATTTTATATAGATACGGTAAATAATATTTGTAATAACATATTTTCTAAAAGCTTTTACTGTAATATCATTATTTATCACTTTCATCATGCGTGTTAAATGCCTTCTTTGTTTACTGAGCGTGGTTGTTTACTGTGCGTACTTTATGACGCCGTCGTTTCAGGCGGCATCATAAAGAAAAACATTTCATTTGGAAGTCCTAAGAAAAATTAAGTAAAACATTGGTAATAACAAAATCAACATACTGTATAATCAATATAATCGATGCAAAAACTAAACTATACACAGATGTGTACACTAAATGCGTTTGTTTCTTCATTATGATCAGAGAAACGTAAACAAAACATTGGTTGCCATTTTTTATCGTGATTTTTGGCGTGTTTAGGAAACGCATGATATAAAATCGCCTTTAATATTTGTGCCTGTTTTAGTTTAGGGTACTGTAGTTCATGCATTAAGTGTTCTGTACATTAAAGGGTAGTTTGTTAACAGTACTACGTACAAGGGACTGTTTTAATAGTCTGAATATGTACATGTTAAATAAATAGGTAAATATGGTGTCACTACTTCGCGGATTTTCACCTATCGCGGTCGGGTCTGGAACCTATCTACCGCGATAAACGAGGGTTCACTTTACGTTTGATGATATTCACGTTTTATTGATGTGGTTACTGTTAATATAGCTAGCACTATTAATAGGTTCTGCTAGTGTATGAGTCATTATTTTGGGATCGCTTTATGCTGACACCCGTAGCTCCGCCTTGAGTTATACTCCACTATAATGGATACTCATTGGGTGAGAACTAGTCAGATATTTGGAGTGCAACGGTGAAACCCGGCACTCAGACTCCGGCTTCGGCCTTTTGCACATGAACCTTTGTCATGATTAATCACAATTTCATTATTACGGTCCTTTTTTCATCGAATCTCCGGCTTCACTGGAGATAACACAGACGTTCAGCATTGAGGCTAATATTATCTTACCGCTGAGGTTCACGATTTCACGATGCCGGACCTTTGTCACCGGATCTCCGGTGCAAACAGAGATCAATCAGACGATCAGAACCGGGGTTAACATTATTTTACCGATGAGGTTTATAGTTACATGTTACGTGGTTACTGGTTTTTAATATATTAATTTGTTAGCTAACATATCAGTCACACATGATTAAATTTATTTTGTTTCTGTTGATTCATCTGTTCACTGACCAGAGTCTCAAGGAACATCCAGACTTATGTCTTCTTTCTTTTACAGAAAGTCCGCTGCGCTGCCAAGGGCTGCTCCGCTGCTTTTACTGATCCCCTGGGCTATGATCTATGCCGGTCCCATGCACATTGCGCCATATCCTTCTCTCGGGAACCGGGACAAGCTCCCTACATGGTATGGTTCCCAGAGTCATGGACGCTCTGCTACGAGCTGTCATTCCTACTCCTGAGCGAGGATGTAAGTTGGTTCTAGTTTGTTCCTGTTAATATCCTTTGCGATGAACTAATTGGTCTTTATATATTTACATCGATTATTGCTTCATTATTAATCCCCTCACCTCTTTCAGGCTGATGATGAATCTCTCCGGGAGGCAAGAGCTACTCTCCGTCCATGGGTGTCAGGTTTTGGGAGGAATGCGCCGTCTGGCGCACCCTATCTCCTTGATGGAGACATGGCTTCTTGCCTATTCCCGGGCTCTACTACGGCAGCAGTTCCACCGGAGATAGCGGCCCCGTTAATTGAGGCGGTTAGAGCAACCATTCCAACGGAGGAAGAAGTGTTATTGACGAAGGACGCGTCCTTTCTAGATCTGGACATCGAACCCATGGATGAGCAGGTAGGTGGTGATGAGTTGGTGGACCCCCTTTCATCCCTCACTCCTTCCTCTACTGCTTCCTTTCACGGCTTTGATAAGCCTACGGCTTCTCCTCGGGATCCCTCCGTTCCTGTACGACCCAAGGTGAAGCCACTACGTATCTTTAAGCCTTCAGCTTTGCCATTATCAGTGTCACCGGTCCCGGGACCCTCAAAGGATCCTGATGTTCATATTACTTTACCTAAAACCGTGACTACTGAAAAGACGAAGTCCGCTAAGTCCAGGGCTTCGTCAGCGGATCGTGCTCGGGATCCCGCCTTGTCCGCCGCCATGGTCAGGGATTTTGTGAAAGAGCAGATACAACAGCATCTACAACAACATTCTAGGGCAAACCAAGGAGCTATGACAGAGCTCAAAGATATGGTGGCGAATCTGATCCGTTCAGGACCTCAGATGCCTCCTCCTTCAGCCCCAGACGCATCGAAGTTACCCCCCTTCGATAAAAACAACCCTTGGAGGTTTGCCTTACATGCTCCATATATAGATGGTGCCATAACTCTGGAGGGCATAGGCACCCGCCCTCTAGAGGACCTAGAATTTTACCCTCCGGGACAAGAATTCCCATTCAACGGTTTCATCCGTTTGAAAGAACATGCCTTGGTTAGGTTAGACAAGGTACCGAAGGAAACGGTAATATTTCCTAAAGAGCAGGCCCAAGCTCTCTGGGCCAGGACGTTGTCGGACTGGGGGTGCACTAATTCCAAGCTCACCCCACACAAAGGAGCCTACACCATATTCACAGCTGCTCCCGTTATTACCTTACCTATTACTGATAAAGTGGCAGGTCTTACTTTTCAAGCTATCAAAGAAGGTTCTGCCATGCCGGCTCTTAAAGAGACGGACCCCACCTCCATGCTCATCCCGAGTACCGCTACTATCTGGGACGATGCCCCCTCTACTTTCACAGTAGGGAAGTTAGACCCAGACTGCGCCTCTAATCTGTTTCCCGAGAAGCTTCCCAAATTACAGGAAAATCTTCTCAAGACTGAGTTTGAGGCACGGAATAGGTTAGCTAGGTCTCTCTACTCCATTACCTCCGTGGAGCCTCTAGCATCGCTTTATCCGACTGAGACCTTGTTTCGGGTATTCACGAAGAACCTGTCTCTGTCCTTCCAAATCGATCTACACGAGTTTTGTTCGGCTCGGGTTAGTTGCAGGAAATACGTTCTATCTGAGGCCTCGATCAGACATGAACCGAACAGGCTGATAGCTTCCCCCTGCTGGGGTAAGAACCTTTTTCCTCGGGAGGAGGTGAACAAGGTTCTACAAGACGCTGCGAGAGCAAACCAAAATTTGCAAGCGAGGTGGGGCCTCACTGCCAAAAGGAAGGTCGAAGCCCAAAAGCAAACCTTCTTCAAGAGGAAACAGAGATTTGCCCCTTACAAGACGAACCGAGGTCACTACCATCAATCGTCTGTTACCCACTCGTCATCACAGTCTCCCGCTGCTTCGTCGACTCTACAACCGAATCCCCCTCAACAGGTGGTCTACCTCACTGCTCCCCCAGGTACACAACCCAACCCTGTTTGGATGCCCTCACCCGCATACAACCCTAGCTACGAACCCTCAGGTCCCTTTCGTGGACACCAGAGAGGTAGCTACAGGGGTAGAGGACAGTTCCGTCAACGAGGCGGACCTAGGACAAGGGGTGCTCGAGGAGGGAAAGGACCTAGATTCACTCCCTCGCAATGATATAGTCCCGGTAGGGGGGAGACTTTACCACTTTCGAGACCATTGGACCTTCAGTCCATGGGCTCACAGCATAGTCTCCAAAAGTTTGGGGTGAAAATGGTCACAAGGTTCTCCTCCTCCACCAGTGGCCTTCTTCCAGAAACCCACTACCATACTGAGAGAGTACACCACAGAGTTACTCAAGAAAAAAGCAATCAAACGGGTTCGATCGCTGAAGTTCCAAGGCCGCCTCTTCACAGTTCCGAAGAAAGGCTCGTCGGCATTGAGAGTGGTCCTGGACTTGTCAAAGCTAAATTCTTACATCCTCTGCGACAGGTTCCGGATGTTGACTATCTCTCAGGTACGGACCTTACTTCCCCGTGGGGCCGTCACCACCTCTATCGATCTTACCGACGCCTATTATCACGTACCAATAGCTCAAAACTTCTCTCCTTACCTAGGTTTCCGTCTAGGCAGGAAAGCCTTTGCGTTCAAAGTCATGCCCTTCGGCCTCAACATTGCACCCAGGATATTCACGAAACTGGGGGAGACAGTGTTAGAACAACTCAGGAACCAAGGGATTCAAATCTTTGCTTATCTGGACGATTGGCTCATTTGGGCTCGGTCGGCCCTGGAATGCAACAGAGCTACGAAGAAAATACTTCGTTTTCTCGCCAACCTGGGATTTCGGGTCAATCTCCAAAAGTCCCGCCTACTACCATCAGACCACTTCGAATGGTTAGGCATTCAGTGGGACCTTTCAAAGCACAAGCTGTCTCTACCTCCCAAAAAGGTAAGAGAAATAGCTTCCAAGATCAAGAATTTTCTCAAACACAAACAGGTGTCCAGAAGAGCCTTAGAAAGAATCCTCGGCCTTCTTCAATTCGCTTCAGTAACAGATCAACTATTGAAAGCCAAACTCAAAGACATCAATCGAGTTTGGAGAAAGAGAGCTACAGTACCTTTAAGAGACAAGGTCTCGAAGATCCCCTCTGTCTTGAAAATGAGGCTACAGCCATGGTCCGAACCGAAGAACCTCTCCAAATTGGTCCCTCTTCAATTCCCACCTCCACAAGTGACAATTCATACAGACGCATCTCTGAGTGGATGGGGGGGGGTTACTACGAACATCAGATGTTTCAGGGCGCTTGGTCACCCGCCATGAGACACTTCCATATCAATGTTCTCGAAGCCATGGCAGTGTTCTTGACCCTGAAGAGAGACTCTCCTCCAAGGTCGACCCACATCAGAGTAGTATCAGACAGCACAGCCGTAGTACACTGCATCAACAGAGGAGGATCCAAGTCGCCCAACCTGAATCAGATCCTGGTCACTATCTTTGCCTTGGCAACAGAAAAGAACTGGTTCCTGTCAGCAACTCACCTAGCGGGAGTCCAGAATGTGATAGCGGACTCACTATCCAGGACGAAACCACTGGAATCAGAATGGTCTCTGGACATAATTTCATTCCGGTGGATACTCAGACTGGTTCCGGGCCTCCAGGTAGATCTATTCGCAACTCAGATGAATCACAAACTTCCTTGTTATGTGACACCAAACATGGACCCTCAGGCTTATGCCATAGACGCATTAACCCTGGATTGGAACCATTGGAGGAAGATTTACCTATTTCCACCAGTGAATCTTCTAATGAAAGTATTGCACAAACTACGCTCCTTCCGGGGGGCAGTGGCTTTAGTAGCACCTCACTGGCCAAAGAGCAGTTGGTTTCCTCTCCTCCTCGAGTTGAAACTCCGACCCTTCCGGATTCCATTCCCCAAACTGACCCGAGTAATCCAAACACAGACTGTGTCAGATTCCTCAAGGATAGCCAAAACCCTAACTTTGTGGACTTCATGAAGTTTGCAGCTCGTAAAGACGCAAACATTGACCCGGAAAACGTTCTCTTCATCGAAACGGACAAAAGGGACTCGACAATTCGTCAACATGATTCGGCTGTTAAGAAATTAGCAGATTTCCTAAAGAATTCAGACCATACTCGTATGTCTCCGAATTTAGCCATCTCGTTCTTTAGGTTCCTATTTGACAAGGGCCTGGCAGCTAGCACTATAACCACCATCAAGTCAGCTTTGAAGAAGATCTTCCTTGTTGGGTTTAACATTAACCTGGCGGATTCCTATTTCTCATCTATTCCAAAAGCGTGTGCTAGGCTTCGACCTTTGGATCAGCCACAAAAAGTCTCTTGGTCTCTGAACGATGTCCTCAAACTTGCGTCAGACACGGACAATGAGTCCTGCTCTTATATCACTCTGCTTAGGAAGACTCTATTTCTAACAGCTATGGCCTCAGGTGCTAGAATCTCAGAACTAGCAGCTCTCTCACGTAACCCGGAAAACATAGATTTCCTCCCTACAGGCGAAGTACTACTTTCTCCAGACAGAGCTTTCCTAGCTAAAAATGAGGACCCGCAAAATAGGTGGTCCCCTTGGAAGATTATCTCTCTTCCCCAGGATCCTTCGCTGAGTCCAGTCACTACTCTCAGGGCCTTTTTAGCTAGATCTGCCACCCGCTCGTCTGGCCCCTTATTTATCAGGGAACAAGGGGGTACTATGACCATTCAAGGTATCAGACAACAAATCCTCTACTTCATTAAACATGCTAACCCGGAATCATTTCCCCATGCTCATGATATACGGTCAGTAGCTACCTCCATCAATTACTTCCAAAACATGGACTTTGATGACCTTAAAAAATATACGGGTTGGAAATCTACTATGGTTTTCAAACGCCACTATCTAAAGAACTTACAGGCCCTTAAATACCCTACGGTTGCAGCGGGGATTCTTATCTCTCCCCATTAATCTCTGATTATTCCTTTATTCCATCTCCTCTCTCCTCCCTCCTACCCGCCACTCACACCACGTCGCCACTCTCCTGGGTGGTTCGTTAGCCCTAAGTTATTTACCATGTTTAATTCCTATGTTTTAACTGTTATTGTTTACCATTCCTTTAATGTTTAGATATGCTTAGACATGTAAGATTGATACCTTTTGCGTCTGGACACTCAGATGATTCCTTGTCTTCATAATTATTTTAGTCTTACGTCCCCTATGTCCTTTGGCTAGTTTGTAATTTTATGTTTACTTACAGTATTATATTATTGGCTTATATGGTGTTTGTATTCTCCTTATTATGTTATTATTGTATTGGGCTTGGAAGGCATTCTCTGGTACATTTTCACCGGCCGTCACAGGTCGCCCCAGAAAAGGGATTTTGACGAAGGAAAAATCTATTTCTGGGAAGAGACCTGTGACGCCCGGTGAAACCCTTCCCGGTTATTTTGTACAGACCCACCCCTTTTTCCTTGCCAAGCCATATGTTCTTGCAGAAGGATGACCTGGAGGGCGCGCGTGGTAGGTGTCGGTGGGGTAGCCCAATTGTGTTCTCTAGGGCCTGTCACGGCCCTCCCCTTTGATGATGGGATTATCTAAATGGAAGACAGCCTGTGAATAGTGGTTTTCACACGCCCCTGTTGTATACACGACACCCACAAGGTGATCGCGCGAGGGTAGTAACCTCTGCATTCCATGCTTTTATCTTTCTCTAGTATATTTGGAAGATTTATATTAGAAAAGTGTAAAGAAGGACTTCTTTCACCGGGCGTCACAGGTCTCTTCCCAGAAACAGATTTTTCCTTCGTCAAAATCCCTTATATGTATATATGTTTATATATATATATATATATGTATATGTATACATATATATATATATATATATATATATATATATATATATATATATATATATATATACATATATATATATATATATATATATACATATATATATATATATATATATACAGTATTTTGAGCGAAGCGAAAAATCTATTTTTGGGTAAGATGGCCATGTCGTCCTGATGGAAGTTCCTTAAGGCAGCTTCCTAGGGTATATTACAACTACGGCGATATTCCCAGAGAATTTACCTTCAGGTACCCAGAATTCTAACTCCTGGAGCGAGTATCCCTAAAAAAGACCTTAGGGATATCGTAAATATCAGTGGACGTATTCTTGACACGCCTCATAGCAATCTATACCCCGAATAGAGTTAACACTTCGTAGGGGTCAAATGGCAAGAAAACGAAAACGATAAGAAAGGGGGGAGCCGTTCGTAAGGCATCTCTCCTCCCCGTTTCGAAAGCGTGCCCTGCGTCGCTCGCGGCGCCATCTGTATTCCTTGTAGCGATACACGAGGTGCTACAGATACTGTATGTAGGGAGGGGTCCTACAACCCTTTTCACTTTTTTTTTTTTTTTTTTTTGAAAAGGAACAGGGCGGGTCCATCAGGACGACATGGCCATCTTACCCAAAAATAGATTTTTCGCTTCGCTCAAAATCCGTTTTTTGGGCTCAAGCCATGTCGTCCTGATGGAAGCATACCAGAGCATTACTGTATCTGTGGATTCTCAATACGTGCCGTACTCCTCAGGAATGTTTCCTAGTCAACTCGACTGAAAGACCTAAGATGTTACCATTATACATCTTTTCACTAATCATAAGCCATGAAAGCGCTTCCTGCCCCCTACAGGGAGGAGTCCTACTAGACTCTAGAAACGAACGAAGAGTACATATACCTATGTTTGAATCACTCGCCAGCCAGTACAATAGAGTGGTCTCACTCTATATGAAGTAAAGCATAGTCTTACGGAACTACAGCATCCAAGGGAAAAATTCCCGACCAGCACCCTGGTCGAAGTAAAAATAGACAAAAAGGTTATATCTGCGTAGGATTAAACTTGCTGCCGCCACCGTCCTCAGAGAGGGGTGGAGTCCTTTATGCTAAGGAAAGTATAAACCAGTGCAATAAGGCTTTGCATTAAGGAATAGGCTATTATAGATATCCCCGATTAATATACATAGGCTAAATGCTCAATAAATAACATGAAATCAATATAGGTGAAGGAGACGCAAGGTTCCCGAGAACAAGTTTATTGAGTAACAATAAATAGACATGGTCACCATAAATATATACATATGATAGGTGGATGACCAACAATTTACACAAGTACCGTAGTGCATGGATGAATGGTTATCTGAAAGAAAACAATTAGGTCACTTGCTGCATACCAAGGTATCAAAGTTAACGTCCATGTTACTACTTGCTGACATTAGCGTTAGCAACACTCGGCACACCTGTCTGTACTTATGCTACCATCACCATAACGCTGGAACAGTCACTGTGGGCTCTCAGAGCTTTCACTACTAGTTATATCAACACATATAACTAACCACTCACCCAAGAATCAAAGTCCCAAATAATTTCACTGTTCCTCGCAGAGTTAAACAGCAGGGTTAACGACGCAGCCAACTGCTACCACAGACCTCTTTAGCTGCTCCACTTGCTTAGTATAGTGACGAAAGAATACCCTGGAAGACTTCCAGCCAGTGTATGAACGAAGGTGTTCAAAATCCATAAAGTTAAAGAAGTTTAAGGATGAAGCAACTTTCCTCGGATCATGACCTGCGGGTGAACTGTCAGGATCCGCTCTGCGAATAAAATATGTAATTTTCGCCCTAAGCTGATTTAAAGATAAATTCGAGCCCGATGTTTCTCCTCTGAATAGTTGGCCCCCATGGAAGTCTGAAGTTCTGCGAAGATAGACCTTTAGGCATTCTACGGGACATAGAGATGCATCTTCTTTCAGAGGGCAGATTCTCCAGGGACCCCACCTGTTGGTGGGCAACTCGTTCTTAGTGAGAAACATAGGGTCCGGAAACAGGTTCAGTTCTCCCCCATCCAGGAACTGAACCCGGCCCTCCTCTCTCGAGAGGGCCACAATCTCACTAACTCTGGCCCCAGAAGCAAGGGCAAAAAGGAAGATCACTTTTTGAGTCAGGTCCTTCAATGCGCATTCCTCATTATCCAGTAATGAGGCAAAGTGAAGGACTTTGTCTAACGACCACGAAATAGGCTTTGGAGGAGCTGATGGTCTAAGCCTAGCACAGGCCTTCGGGATCTTATTAAACATCTCGTTAGCGAGGTCTACCTGGAAGGCATATAGAATGGGTCTTGTCAGAGCTGACTTACATGTAGAAATCGTGTTAGCCGCCAGCCCCTGTCCGTGGAGGTGGATGAAGAAGGATAGGCAGAACTCCGTAGAGATCTCTTGCGGGTTCTTGTCTTTGACAAAGGCTACCCATTTCTTCCATGCTGATTCGTACTGCCTCCTAGTAGACTTACACTTGTATTCTTCCAGGAAGTCGATGCTATCTTTCGAGATTCCGAACCGTTTCTTCACCGCTAGGGAGAGAAAATAATGAGCTGCAGGGTCCGGGTTTTCTGTAATGAAGCGTAGACAGTCGACTTCTGGACTTGCTGGGACAGAACTGGGTCCGGGAGTGGTAGAAACTTCAGTCGTAGTTCCAGAGCTAGAGGGAACCATACACTGTTCGGCCACTTGTGGGCCACTATTGCCGCTACTCCCTTGAAGGATCTCAGTTTGTTCAGGACCCTCAACATCAGATTGTGAGGGGGAAACAGGTAGATCCTGGACCATCTGTTCCAATCGAGGGACATCGCATCTACTGCTTCCGCCAAGGGGTCCACGTATGGGGACACATATTTCGGCAGCTTCTTGTTGTCCTTCGTTGCGAAGAGGTCTATCTGCAGTTCTGGGACTTGTCTCAAGATGGAGGAGAATGATCCTGCGTCTAGGGACCATTCTGACTCTATCGGTGTAACCCTGGATAGAGCGTCCGCGGTCACATTCCGGACTCCTTGAAGGTGAACTGCTGACAGGTGCCACTTCTTCTCCGCCAGTCGAAATATGGCTAACATTACCTGGTTGAGAGGTGGGGATCTCGATCCCCGCCGATTCCGACATTTCACTACCACCTCGCTGTCCAGTACCAACCTTACATGGATCGAGTGACGTGGGGATACTTTCTTCAGGGTAAGAAGCACTGCCATAGCTTCTAGAAAGTTTATGTGAAAAGTCCCAAATAGCTTGGACCAGGTCCCTTGCACTTTTTTCCGATGGGAGTGACCCCCCCACCCTACCTTTGAGGCGTCTGTGTGGATTGTCACTGACGGGGGGGATGGCTGAAGAGGTAGAGACCTCTTTAGACGACTGGCTTGAGACCACGGTCTGAGAAGAGAACGTAGTCGAAGTGGGACCGGTCTCTTCAAGTCCCTTCGCTCTTTCTATGCAAAGGTTCTCCATACTCCCGCTGCATCTTTTAGCTGTGCTCTTAGCACTGGGTCTGTTACTGATGCAAACTGAAGAGAGCCCAAAACCCTCTCTTGTTCGCGTCTTGATATCCTCTCGGAACCTAGAAGTCTCCTGACAGACCCCGCTATTTCCTTCCTTTTCGACATCGGAATGGGAAAACGGTGTGACACTAGATCCCAGTGAATTCCCAACCACTGGAACCTCTGAGCTGGAGAAAGACGAGACTTCTTTCTGTTGATCATGAAACCTAGATATTCCAGGAACTGAATCACTTGTAGGAAGCTTGCAAGCATTCTGCTCTGGATGCTGCCCACACCAACCAATCGTCCAGGTAGGCTACTACCTGGAACCCTTTTAAGCGTAACTGTTTGAGCGCTGCGCTCGCAAGCTTCATAAAGATCCTTGGGGCTATGTTTAGCCCGAAGGGCATCGCTCTGAAAGCATAAAGTTTTTGTTGTAGCTTGAATCCTAGGTAGGGGGAGAGACGGCGACTTATTGGAACGTGCCAATATGCGTCTGACAAATCGATGGAGACGGTATATGCCCTCTTGGGCAGTAAGGCCCTTATGTGTTGTAACGTTAACATCTTGAACTTGTGGTTCACTATGAACTTGTTGAGTGGTGACAAGTCCAGAATGACTCTGAGTTTCCCCGAGTCTTTCTTGGGAACACAAAACAGCCTCCCTTGAAACTTGATGGACTTTACCCTCCGGATCACCTTTTTCTCCAACAGATCTTGGATGTACTCCTCCAAAACGGGGGTGGAGTGTTGGAAAAATTGAGGGCACTGGGGCGGAGTACTGTACCAACTCCAACCCAGTCCATTTTTGAGAAGGCTGTGGGCCCAGGGATCGAAGGTCCAGCGATCCCGGAAATACTGAAGTCTCCCACCTACCGGCGACACTTCACTTTGACTACCCTGCAGTCTTGCCTCCCTGGCCGCGACCACCTCTGAATCCTCGTCCCCTAGAGGGGCGTCTCGCCGAACCTCTGGCTGCACCTCTGGGCTTTGTACGAAACGTGGTCGATTGCCCCTCGAACACTGGATTGAATGCCGGGGATGCTGATGACACGGCTTGGGGTACCCATTGGAAGGTGGTCGGGGTCTGGGCTACCAGTTGTGGTACCGGAGGCAAAGCTGGCTGCTGCTGCTGCTGTCTTTGTGGTTTGAAAGGCTTGGCTGGACGGGAGGAAAACCTCGATTTCTTCGCCTTTCCTTTCGGCTGAGGGCCCTCATCCGGAGAAGACTTCCTCTTAAGGGACAGGCCCCACTTCAGGAGAAGATTACGGTTCTCAGTGGCTGCCTTGTCCACCACCTCTTTGACCACGTCGTTGGGAAAGAGATCTTTACCCCAGATGCTGGATGAAATGAGCCTCTTGGGTTCATGCCTCACTGTGGCCGAGGCGAAAACAAACTCTCTACAGGCCCTCCTTGCTTTAACAAAGCAATAGAGGTCCTTAGTCACCGTGGCCAGATGGATCTTGGCCATTACCATGAACATCTCCGGCATCTTGGGGTCGCTAGCCATCGTCTCCATGTTGGTCTGGAGAGACATCGAGGCTGCCAGGCGCTCCTTTGTGTCCAATTCCCTCCGTAGGAGGAATTCCGACAACTTGGGAAGGTTTTCGCCGAACTGCTGACCTGCAATGTCGGCGTCCAACTTCCCAACCGAGAAAGTGAGGTGCACCTCCTTCCAGTCCTTATTGTCCAGCGGCAAGGCCAACGACAGAGGTTTGCATTCCTCCAGAGATGGACACGGTTTGCCAGCTTCAACCGCCTTCAAGACGGCCGCGAACCCCTTCTGCATAAAGGGGAAGGCCCTAGCCGGGGAGGATACAAAGGAGGGGTGCTTCTTACTCAAAGCGGCAACTTTAGAGTTTGAGAACCCCCTCTCCTTCAATGCAGCTGTTAGAGTAGCTTGAGCCTTGGAGTGATCCAGGATAATCACCTCCTTCGGTTCCGTCTCCTCCTTCGAGGCCGGCTCCTTCTTCAAACGGACATAACAGTCCGGGTTGGCCCCTCTACTGGGCCAGAATTCCACCTCCTCAAGGGGAACTGAGCCCAGTTTCTCCGACATGACGATCTTCCCGATCGTCATCGGCATGTGCTCGTCATATCTCCACGGGTTGGCATCCGAGCACAGAGGAAGGTCCTTCACGTTGAGCTTCTTTGGAGGTCCACGTGATGCTGAGATCTTCTGCATCTGGAGCTCCAAAGTAGCGGCCTTCTGATTAATCTCCCTCTGCATCTGTTGGATCATACCAACGATGGAAGAGAGAGCCTGTCCTAGCTCTGCCGGAAGAGCGGACGAGGTAGAGGGGATAGGTTCAGGGACCTGAACCGGAACGTCTGAAGATACAGGAACCTCTTCCTCCACGGCAATAGGATCTCGATCCTCCTCCTCACCCTCTGCGAGGAGATCCTGTTCCGCACGATCGGACAAGTCAGACATCTTGTCATCCAACTGGATGTCCTGCATGGCATCAGCAACATCCTCCTCCACTGGGATCTGGACGAGAGGGATCTCCGGCCGAGGCTGGGGAACAACAGCGTCAGTGGAAGCTTTGGGATAAAGGTATGCCCTCATCTTCTCATTAGGAAGATAAGGTCCAGTGGTGTTTTTCTGAAAACCCCTTACCCATAAGCGAAGCTTCTCCCTCGCTGCATCCCTTGACTCCGCCGACCTAGGGGATTCAAAAGCCTCTGATAGCAGGTTAGTACATACAGCACATACCTGCGGATCCCAGTAGCGATGGTCATCATTGGAGGCTGCGCAAGCCGCGTGCCTCCTACACGAGACATGTCCGCAAAAGTTCTTGCTGCGGACATTGCAGAAGACACTATCACACTTCGGATGCTCCTCCTGTAAAAGAAGAAAATTTCCATGAATATCAAGTGAATTTCAATTCACATGTAAAAATGAGTATTCACCAAGAATAAGGGAAAGACACCTACTTGTGAAACCCACACAAACACCTGTGGAAGCCCACCAGCCAAAGTCACGTAGTTAGTCTTTACTAGAATAACCAGAGAGCATATTTCCAAAGGAAATTAGGTGTAGCTCACACCTAAGGTAAAATTTTACCATTCTGGCCAGGGATGAAAAGAATTCTCTTTTATCCTTGTAAGGCGACACCAAGTGATTGCACAAGTAACACAAGTAAGTTAGAAAAGACAGTGTTGTAACCTACTATATCATGGACTCCCTTGGTTGAATACACCACTCAAGAAAGGACTGACAGTACCTGAGGGTGGTGTGCCGGCCGGCTATTGCCGGTCAGTACCCCCCCCCCCCCCGGTCCGCATCCACCCGGTTTGCACTGCGTTGCCGGCCATCATTCTTAGTGGCCGGCTAACCGGGCAGTGTAGCAGGCCGGCCGGCAGCAGTAAGCCAACCCTGCCGGCTGGCCTCCACACCAGGTAGCGCTCGGCTGCCGGCCCCCTTTATAGTGGCCGGCAGATGAGCAAGAGACCGGCCGGCAAAGGTATATAACCATCGCCGACCGACAGCAAGAGAACTGGAGAACACCCCCCCCCACCGGCGGCCGGCCTGTAGGCCGGCAGACGGCAAGGACAACACAAAAGAAGACAACAGAATGAGTGCCGGGCTAAGAGGCTATGAGCCTCTGTGCCCGGCACCCGAAAGAGTGCCGAAAGGAAGGGGAGACACTAAGTCAGGCTTCCTAACCGCTGCTTACTGAATCTACAGACGGCAGCGGTGGAGGGACCAAGAAAGGACTGGGCAGCACTCGAAGAAAGGGTCTCTGCCGGTCGGCACACTCTGCCGGCCGACAGGGGACCACGTCAGTTCCCCATCCTAACCTAGGCTAGGTACGGATGCGGACGACTGACACAAAGGAACGGAAAAATAGAAGGGAAGGACAGAGGGTCCTATCCAACCTTGCCTTGGTTAAGGGTCATTCCCAACTAAGAAAGCTCATCTCAGCCAGAGAAAAACCCGAGGGGGAGGCCGGCACTACTGGCTGCCTCCCTAAAACCAAGGCAAGGAAGGAATTGCTATTCCAGAAAAGGGAACATATCCCGAATCCGGAACGGCAAGAGGACAAGTCTGAGGGGTCACCGAGCGAAGGGATCACTACTGGAACCCAACAAGGTGGACCAAAGGGGATAAACCCCTTATGCCCGTGTATGTCAGCAAGGGAGACTCTGCCCCATGCTAGACCAACCCGGACTCAGACTAATACACTGCTGTACTGTCCCCCTCTGAACCAATTCAGTTGGAACGGGAAGGTACAGTACTACTCCAGCATAGATATATTTGAAAATTAATTCAAACAAACCACTAGAGTTAAGCCTAAGGCTTAAACAGAGGGAAAGGGTTTGCCCCTTCCCCGAAGAGAAGGGAGCAAACGGGGAAACAGATAATATTATAATGACCTAAGACAACCTAGCCTAGGCACTAAGAGAATCGATTACCTAATTCACCGAAACTCACACCAACACCATCTTGGAAGGTACTCGAAAAGGGCTTATATGTATAACGTTGCCTAACGCTTAAAGCAATAAAAATCACACTTGGAAGACTAATTATCATGCAGGAAGTACATAGGCTAACAGCTAGCCTACAAAGACTAGTGTTGGCAGCCTAGGCAAAACTTCGCCAGGCACACTACTATCGCATCATAACAGAATTCCTAAATAAGCTAAGTAGCTAATATTTAAGCGCAAAGGGGCTGGGAACGTCGCTCTTGCTAACAATAAAATCCTATTCTAGCGAGCGACAGCATCCATGATGCCTCCAGCAGGCAACAGCTCTTGTATCAAAGATAACTCTTTTAATTACTTTCATTTTAACCAAGAGCCTACATTTATACATAAAAGAAATAGTACTCAACTTATCCGAGGCAGAAGAAGTTGGAGAAAGCATTATCAAACGAGAAAATCCAAGATTTGGTAGTAATACAGGGAAAAAACACCGAGTCGTAGAGCTACGCAAAAAGGAATACAGATGGCGCCGCGAGCGGCGCAGGGCACGCTTTCGAAACGGGGAGGAGAGATGCCTTACGAACGGCTCCCCCCTTTCTTATCGTTTTCGTTTTCTTGCCATTTGACCCCTACGAAGTGTTAACTCTATTCGGGGTATAGATTGCTATGAGGCGTGTCAAGAATACGTCCACTGATATTTACGATATCCCTAAGGTCTTTTTTAGGGATACTCGCTCCAGGAGTTAGAATTTTGGGTACCTGAAGGTAAATTCTCTGGGAATATCGCCGTAGTTGTAATATACCCTAGGAAGCTGCCTTAAGGAACTTCCATCAGGACGACATGGCTTGAGCCCAAAAATATATATATATTTTTGGGCTCAAGCCATGTCGTCCTGATGGAAGTTCCTTAAAGGCAGCTTCCTAGGGTATATTACAACTACGGCGATATTCCCAGAGAATTTACCTTAAGGTACCCAGAATTCTAACTCCTGGAGCGAGTATCCCTAAAAAAGACCTTAGGGATATCGTAAATATCAGCGGACGTATTCTTGACACGCCACATAGCAATCTATACCCCGAATAGAGTTAACACTTCGTAGGGGTCAAATAGCAAGAAAACGAAAACGATAAGAAAAAGGGGGGAGCCGTTCGTAAGGCCTCTCTCCTCCCCGTTTCGTAAGCGTGCCCTGCGCCGCTCGCGGCGCCATCTGTATTCCTTTTTGCGTAGCTATACAACTCGGTGTTTTTCCCTGTGTTTCTACCAAAATCTTGGATTTACTCTTGTATTATGCTTTCTCCAACTTCTTCTGCTTCGGATAAGTTGAGTACTATTTCTTTTATGTATAAATGTAGGCTCTTGATTAAAATTTAAAGTAATTAAAAGAGTTATCTTTGATACAAGAGCTGTTGCCTGCTGGAGGCGTCCTGGACGCTGTCGCTCGCTAGAATAGGATTTATTTGTTAGCAAGAGCGACGCTCCCAGCCCCCTGCGCTTTAATATTTAGCTGCTTAGCTTATTTAGGAATTCTGTTATGATGCGATAGTAGAGCGCCTGGCGAAGGATTTGCCTAGGCTGACCAACACTAGTCTTCGTAGCCTAGTTGTTGGCCCTTGTACTTCCTGCATGATAATTAGTCTTCCAAGTGTGATTTTTATTGCTTAAAGCGTTAGGCAACGTTATACATATAAGCCCTTTTTCGAGTATTTTCCAAGATAGTATTGGAGTGAGTTTCGGTGATTTAGGTAATCGATTCTCTTAGTGCCTAGGCTAGGTTGTCTTAGGTCATTAAATAATGTCTGTTTCCCCGTTTGCTCCCTTCTCTTCGGGGAAGGGGCAAACCCTTTCCCTCTGTTTAAGCCTTAGGCTTAACTCTAGTGGTTTGTTTGAATTAAATTTCAAATATAACTATACTGGAGTAGTACTGTACCTTCCTGCTCCAACTGATTTGGTTCAGAGAGGGACAGTACAACAGTGTATTAGTCTGAGTCCGTGTTGGTCTAGCGTGGGGCAGAGTCTCCCTTGCTGCCTGACACGGGCATAGGAGGTTTATCCTCCTTGGATCACCTTGGAGGGTTTCTGTAGTTATGATCCCTTCGCTCGGTGACCCCTCAGACTTGTCCTCTTTGCTGTTCCGGGTTCGGGATATGTTCCCTTTCCGGAATAGCAATTCCTTCCTTGCCTTGGTTTTAGGGAGGCAGCCAGTAGTGCCGGCCTCCCTCCCTGGATTTTCTCTGGCTGAGATGAGCTTTCTTAGTTGGGAATGATCCTTAACCAAGGCAAGGTTGGACAGGACCCTCTGTCCTTCCCTTCTGTTTTTCCGTTTCCTTTGTGTCAGTCGTCTCACATCCGTACCTAGCCTAGGTTAGGATGGGGAGCTGACGTGGTCCCCTGTCGGCCGGCAGAGTGTGCCGACCGGCAGAGGCCCTATCCCTTGAGTGCTGCCCGGTCCTTTCTTGGTCCCTCAACCGCTGCCGTCTGTAGATTCAGTAGCAGTGGTTAGGAAGCCTGACTTAGTGTCTCCCCTTCCTCTCGGCACTCTTTCGGGTGTCGGGCACGGAGGTACATAGCCTCTTAGCCCGGCACTCATTCTGTTGTCTTCTTATGTGTTGTCCTTGCCGTCTGCCGGCCTAGGGGCCGGCCGTCGGTAGGGGGTGTTCTCTAGTTCTCTTGCTGTCGGTCGGCGGTGGTTATATGCCTTTGCCGGCCGGTCTCTTTGCTCACCTGCCGGCCGCTATGAGTGGCGGCCGGCAGCCGGGCGCTACCTGGTGTGGATGCCAGCCGGCAGGGTTTGTTTACCGCTGCCGGCCGGCCTGCTACATTGCTCGGTTAGCCGGCCACTAAGAGTGATGGCCGGCAACGCGGTGCTACCCGGGTGGCTACGGACCGGCAACCACTGCCGGCCGGTTCAGGCATGGGAACTGGAGTTCTCCCCCATATGGGTGATCTTAAGTTGTATACTTGAGACCTACCTTTGAAAAAAGGGGGGGGGGTACTGACCGGCAAGAGCCGGCCGGCACACCACCCTCATGTACTGTATCAGTTCTTTCCTGTGTGGTGTATTCTACCAGGGGAGACCATGATATAGTAGGTTACAACACTGTTTTTCTAACTTACTTGTGTTGCCTTGTGCAGTCACTTGGTGTTGCCTTACAGGGATGAAAAGAGAATTCTTTTCATCTCTAGCCAGAATGGTAAAATCTTACCTTAGGTGTGAGATACACCTAATTTCCCTCGGGAAATATGATCTCTGGTTATTCTAGCAAAGACTAACCATGTGATTTTAATGGCTGGTGGGCTTCCACAGGTGATTGTGTGGGATTCACAAGTAGGTGTCTTTCCCTTATTCTTTGTGAATGCTCATATATACATGTGAATTGAAATTCACTTGATATTAATGGAAATTTTCTTCTCTTACAGGAGGAGCATCCGAAATGTGATAGCGTTTTCTGCAATGTCCGCAGCAAGAACTTTTGCGGACATGTCTCGTGTAGGAGGCACGCGGCTTGCGCAGCCTCCAAGGATGATCATCGCTACTGGGATCCGCAGGTATGTGCAGTGTGTACTAACCTGCTATCAGAGGCTTTTGAATCCCCTAGGTCAGCGGAGTCAAGGGATGCAGCGAGGGAGAAGCTCCGTTTATGGGTAAGGGGTTTCCAGAAGAACACCACTGGACCTTATCTTCCTAATGAGAAGATGAGGGCGTACCTTTTTCCCAAGGCTTCTACTGACGCTGTTGTTCCCCAGCCTCGGCCGGAGATCCCTCTCGTCCAGATCCCAGTGGAGGAGGATGTTGCGGATGCCATGCAGGACATCCAGCTGGATGACAAGATGTCTGACTTGTCCGACCGTGCGGAACAGGACCTCCTCGCAGAGGGTGAGGAGGAGGATCAAGATCCGATTGCCGTGGAGGAAGAGGTTTCTGTACCTTCAGACGTTCCGGTTCAGGCCCCTGAGCCTATTCCCTCTACTTTGTCCGCTCTTCCAGCAGAGCTGGGACAGGTTCTCTCTTCCATCGTTGGTATGATACAACAGATGCAGAGGGAGAATAATCAGAAGGCCGCTGCAATGGAGCTCCAGATGCAGAAGATCACAGCGTCACGTGGACCTCCAAAGAAGCTCAACGTGAAGGACCTTCCTCTGTGCTCGGATGCCAACCCGTGGAGATATGCCGAGCACATGCCGATGACGGTCGGGAAGATCGTCATGTCGGAGAAGCTGGGTTCAGTTCCCCTTGAGGAGGTGGAATTCTGGCCCAGCAGAGGGGCCTACCCGGACTGTTATGTCCGTCTGAAGAAGGAGCCGGCCTCGAAGGAGGAGACGGAACCGAAGGAGGTGATCATCTTGGATCACGCCAAGGCTCAAGCTGCATTAACATCTGCGTTGAAGGAGAGGGGCTTCTCAAACTCTAAAGTTGCTGCTTTGAGTAAGAAGCACCCTTCCTTCGTATCTTCTCCGGCTAGGGCCTTCCCCTTTATGCAGAAAGGGTTCGCGGCCGTTTTGAAGGCGGTAGAAGCTGGCAAACCATGTCCATCCCTGGAGGAATGCAAGCCATTGTCTTTGGCCTTGCCGTTGGACAACAAGGACTGGAAGGAGGTACACCTCACCTTCTCGGTTGGGAAGTTGGACGCCGATATTGCAGGTCAACAGTTCGGCGAAAACCTTCCCAAGCTGTCTGAATTCCTCCTACGGAGGGTACTTGAGACAAAGGAGCGTCTGGCAGCCTCGATGTCTCTCCAGACAAACATGGAGACAATGGCTAGCGACCCCACGATGCCTGAAATGTTCATGGTAATGGCCAAGATCCATCTGGCCACGGTGACAAAGGACCTCTATAGCTTTGTCAAAGCGAGGAGGGCCTGCTGGGAGTTTGTGTTCTCCTCGGCCACAGTGAGGCATGAACCCAAGAAACTCATCTCATCCAGCATCTGGGGTAAAGATCTCTTTCCCAATGAGGTGGTTAAGGAGGTGGTGGACAAGGCAGCCACTGAGAACCGTAATCTTCTCCTTAAGTGGGGCCTGTCCCTTAAGAGGAAGTCTTCCCCTGATGAAGGCCCTCAGCCGAAAGGAAAGGCGAAGAAATCGAGGTTTTCTTCCCGTCCAGCCAAGCCTTTCAGACCACAACGTCAGCAGCAGCAGCAGCAGCAGCCAGCTTTGCCTCCGGTGCCACAATTGGTAGCCCAGACCCCGACCACCTTCCAATGGGTACCCCAAGCCGTGTCATCAGCATCCCCGGCATTCAATCCAGTGTTCGAAGGGCATTCGACCACGTTTCGAGCAAAGCCCAGAGGTGCAGCCAGAGGTTCGGCGAGACGCCCCTCTAGGGGAAGAGGATTCAGAGGTGGTCGCGGCCAGGGAGGCAAGACTGCAGGTCAGCAGTCAAAGTTAAGTGTCGCCGGTAGGAGGGAGACTACAGTATTTCCGGGATCGTTGGACCTTCGATCCCTGGGCCCACAGCCTGCTCAAAAATGGACTGGGTTGGAGTTGGTACAGTACTCCGCCCCTGTGCCCTCAATTTTTCCAACACTCCACCCCCGTTTTGGAGGAGTACATTCAAGAACTGTTGGAGAAAAAGGTGATCCGGAGGGTAAAGTCCATCAGGTTCCAAGGGAGGCTGTTTTGTGTTCCCAAGAAAGACTCGGGGAAACTCAGAGTCATTCTGGACTTGTCACCACTCAACAAGTTCATAATGAACCACAAGTTCAAGATGTTAACATTACAACACATAAGGGCCTTACTGCCCAAGAGGGCATATACCGTCTCCATCGACTTGTCAGACGCCTATTGGCACGTTCCAATAAGTCGCCGTCTCTCCCCCTACCTAGGATTCAAGCTACAACAAAAACTTTATGCTTTCAGAGCGATGCCCTTCGGGCTAAATATAGCCCCAAGGATCTTTACGAAGCTTGCGAGCGCAGTGCTCAAACAGTTACGCCTAAAAGGGTTCCAGGTAGTAGCCTACCTGGACGATTGGTTGGTGTGGGCAGCATCCAGAGCGGAATGCTTACAAGCTTCCCTACAGGTGATTCAGTTCCTGGAATATCTAGGTTTCATGATCAACAGAAAGAAGTCTCGTCTTTCTCCAGCTCAGAGGTTCCAGTGGTTGGGAATTCACTGGGATCTAGTGTCACACCGTTTTTCCATTCCAATGTCGAAAAGGAAGGAAATAGCGGGGTCTGTCAAGAGACTTCTAGGTTCCGAGAGGATATCAAGACGCGAACAGGAGAGGGTTCTGGGCTCTCTTCAGTTTGCGTCAGTAACAGACCCAGTGCTAAGAGCACAGCTAAAGGATGCAGCGGGAGTTTGGAGAACCTTTGCATCAAAAGAGCGAAGGGACTTGAAGAGACCGGTCCCACTTCGGCTACGTTCTCTTCTCAGACCGTGGTCTCAAGCCGGTCGTCTAAAGAGGTCAGTACCTCTTCAGCCACCCCCCCCCCCCGTCAGTGACAATTCACACAGACGCCTCAAAGGTAGGGTGGGGAGGTCACTCCCATCGGAAAAAAGTGCAAGGGACCTGGTCCAAGCTATTTGGGACTTTTCACATAAACTTTCTAGAAGCTATGGCAGTGCTTCTTACCCTGAAGAAAGTATCCCCACGTCACTCGATCCATGTAAGGTTGGTACTGGACAGCGAGGTGGTAGTGAAATGTCTGAATCGGCGGGGATCGAGATCTCCACCTCTCAACCAGGTAATGTTAGCCATATTCCGACTGGCGGAGAAGAAGAAGTGGCACCTGTCAGCAGTTCACCTTCAAGGAGTCCGGAATGTGACCGCGGACGCTCTATCCAGGGTTACACCGATAGAGTCGGAATGGTCCCTAGACGCAGGATCATTCTCCTTCATCTCGAGTCAAGTCCCAGAACTGCAGATAGACCTCTTCGCGACGAAGGACAACAAGAAGCTGCCGAGATATGTGTCCCCGTACGAGGACCCCTTGGCGGAAGCAGTAGATGCGATGTCCCTCGATTGGTACAGATGGTCCAGGATCTACCTGTTTCCCCCTCACAATCTGATGTTGAGGGTCCTCAACAAACTGAGATCCTTCAAGGGAGTAGCAGCGATAGTGGCCCACAAATGGCCGAACAGCGTATGGTTCCCTCTAGCTCTGTAACTACGACTAGAGTTTCTACCACTCCCGGACCCAGTTCTGTCCCAGCAAGTCCAGAAGTCGACTGTCTACGCTTCATCACAGAAAACCCGGACCCTGCAGCTCTTGATTTTCTCTCCCTAGCGGTGAAGAAACGGTTCGGAATCTCGAAAGATAGCATCGACTTCCTGGAAGAATATAAGTGTAAGTCTACTAGAAGGCAGTACGAATCAGCATGGAAGAAATGGGTAGCCTTTGTCAAAGACAAGAATCCGCATGAGATCTCTACGGATTTCTGCCTATCCTTCTTCATCCACCTCCATGGACAGGGGCTGGCGGCTAACACGATTTCTACATGTAAGTCAGCTCTGACAAGTCCCATTCTGTATGCCTTCCAGGTAGACCTCGCTAACGAGATTTTTAACAAGATCCCGAAGGCCTGTGCTAGGCTTAGACCTTCAGCTCCTCCAAAGCCTATTTCATGGTCTTTAGACAAAGTCTTTCATTTTGCCTCATTACTGGATAATGAGGAGTGTGCACTGAAGGATCTGACTCAAAAAGTGATCTTCCTTTTTGCCTTTGCTTCTGGGGCCAGAGTTAGTGAGATTGTAGCCCTCTCGAGAGAGGAGGGCCGGGTTCAGTTCCTGGATGGGGGAGAACTGAACCTGTTTCCGGACCCTACGTTTCTCACTAAGAACGAGTTGCCCACCAACAGGTGGGGTCCCTGGAGAATCTGCCCTCTGAAAGAAGATGCATCTCTATGTCCCGTAGAATGCCTAAAGGTCTATCTTCGTAGAATTTCAGACTTCCATGGGGGTCAACTATTCAGAGGAGAAACATCGGGCTCGAATTTATCTTTAAATCAACTAAGGGCGAAAATTACATATTTTATTCGCAGAGCGGATCCTGACAGTTCACCCGCAGGTCATGATCCGAGGAAAGTTGCTTCATCCTTAAACTTCTTTAACTTTATGGATTTTGAACACCTTCGTTCATACACTGGCTGGAAGTCTTCCAGGGTATTCTTTCTCCACTATGCTAAGGAAGTGGAGCAGCTAAAGAGGTCTGTGGTAGCAGTTGGTTGCGTCGTTAACCCTGTTGTTTAACTCTGCGAGGAACAGTGGATTTAATTGGGACTTTGATTCTTGGGTGAGTGTATAGTTATATGCATTGCTATAACTAGAAGTGAAGGCTCTGGGAGCCCACAATGACTGTTCCGGCGTTATGGTGATTGTAGCACAAGTACAGACAGGTGTGCCGAGCGTTTCTGACGCTAATGTCAGTGGGTAGTAACATGGACGTTTAACTTTGATACCTTGGTATGTGAAAAGTGACCTGATTGTTTTCTTTCAGATAACCATATATCCATGTACTACAGTACTTGTGTAAATTGTTGGTCTTCCACCTATCATATGTATATAATTGTGGTAACCATGTCTATTTATTGTTAATCAATAAACTTGTTCTTGGGAACCTTGCGTCTCCTTCACCTATATTGATTTCATTTTAATTATTGAGCATTCAGCCTATGTATATTAATCGGGGATATCTATAATAGCCTGTTCCTTAATGCAAGCCTTGTTGCACTGGTTTATACTTTCCTTAGCATAAAGGGCTCCATCCTTCTCAGAGGACGGTGGCGACAGCAAGTTTAATCCTACGCAGATATAACCTTTTTGTCCAATTCTACTTCGACCAGGGGGCTGGTCGGGTTTTCCCTTGGATGCTGTAGTTCCGTAAGGACTATGCTTTACTTCATATAGAGTGAGACCACTCTATTGTATTGGCTTGCGAGTGAGTCATACATAGGTATATGTACTCTTCGTTCGTTTCTAGAGTCTAGTAGGACTCCTCCCTGTAGGGGGCAGGAAGCGCTTTCATGGTTTATGTTTAGTGAAAAGATGTATAACGGTAACATCTTAGGTCTTTCAGTCGAGTTGACTAAGAAACATTCCTGAGGAGTACGGCACGTATTGAGAATCCACAGATACAGTAATGCTCTGGTATACTTCCATCAGGACGACATGGCTTGAGCCCAAAAAACGGATTTTGAGCGAAGCGAAAAATCTATTTTTGGGTAAGATGGCCATGTCGTCCTGATGGACCCGCCCTGTCCCTTTTCAAAAAAAAAAAAAAAAAAAAAAAAAAGAAAGAAAAGGGCTGTAGGACCCCTCCCTACATAGAGTATCTGTAGCACCTCGTGTATCGCTACAAGGAATACAGATGGCGCCGCACGCTTACGAAACGGGGAGGAGAGAGGCCTTACGAACGGCTCCCCCCTTTTTCTTATCGTTTTCGTTTTCTTGCCATTTGACCCCTACGAAGTGTTAACTCTATTCGGGGTATAGATTGCTATGTGGCGTGTCAAGAATACGTCCGCTGATATTTACGATATCCCTAAGGTCTTTTTTAGGGATACTCGCTCCAGGAGTTAGAATTCTGGGTACCTTAAGGTAAATTCTCTGGGAATATCGCCGTAGTTGTAATATACCCTAGGAAGCTGCCTTTAAGGAACTTCCATCAGGACGACATGGCCATCTTACCCAAAAATAGATTTTTCGCTTCGCTCAAAATCCGTTATATATATATATATATATATATATATATATATATATATATATATATATATATATATATATAACGGATTTTGAGCGAAGCGAAAAATCTATTTTTGGGTGAGATAGCCATGGCGTCCTGATGGAAGGTTCCTTTTTGGTAGCTTCCTTGGGTATATAACTACTAAATATTACCAGAGAATTTAACCACAGGTTATCACAGAATTCTAATTTCTGGAGCGAGTATCCTAAAGGTTTCCCTTTAAGACATCGTATATCAACAGGGGACGCATGTATTAACGCGCCGCATAGCTATCTACACCCCACATAGAGTTAACACTTCGATGTGTAGGGGCGGAGAATAGCTGGGGAGCCGTTCCACAGCTAATCTCGTTCGTGGCTACTTTTGGTACTCGAGACGTAAACAAACGGGTGCCATTGCTAAATGACGTCACGTCCGTCCTCATCCTGAAGCCAGTTGCTTGCCGATCACCATGATACAGCAGAGCAGGGTGGGACCTGAAAAACTGGACGAAGTAGCAGGGAGGGTCCATCAGGACGCCATGGCTATCTCACCCAAAAATAGATTCCGTTTTTTGGGCTCAAGCCATGGCGTCCTGATGGAAGAATACCAGAGAATCAATGTATCGTGGTAGATTTTCCCCTTTTAGTGTAAGTGCCGAGGGCTTTGAACAGGTTAGCATAGTAATCTTAATAGAAGAACCGTAGGGAAGAGAACTTCCTGCCCCCCTGGCAGTGAAGTCCCCATGGGCCATGCCGAAGATCAAAGTGGTCATCGAAGGGCTACTCACCTTGCTGGGAGAACATGAAGAACTTGGAGACAAGACTGAATGGTTGGCATTCATATAGGAACATTCTCAAGGGCAGACAAGTGGTGGTTAGGCACTGTATGTTAATAGAGAATCGTCTGGTCTCTAAGATATGAAGTAAGTAAGTATTCGTGTAGGAATATTACATTGCACAGGTGAGTATATAATAAGGGTTGAAACCTTAGTAATCTTCATCGAATATAAGAAGAAGGGGATAATAAAACTATGACAGTCGTGTATTTCATAGTATAAGTAGGAGCAGATTGAGACGAACAAGTAATAAAATAGAAATTTTATTTCACAATTGCAGAATATATTAATGAAATGCAATAAATATGTAAAAGTAATTTACAACAAATTATAATGTACATAGTAATGAAAGACTTGCTCTTGAATCTGAAAGAGAATTTCAAAATTATTAGTAGGCACTCGTTCCAGAGGAACATCAGTCTTTTAAATTAAAACACATCATGCTCTAGGCATGCGGCACTCGTGTGACGACTATGACATTTCACCTGGGAGAAGAACAGTATATGAAAAAACACTAAGTGTCTTTGAAATCACTACATATCACGCGAGGGTCAACATAGGCACCCGAGGAGTTAGAGTCCCAAGTAACTCACTGTTCTATGCAGAGTTAGGTGCAGGTTTCATAACACTACCTGCGGCTACCACAAAATGTTTGACTTCATGCACTTGTTTCGCATAATGTTTGAAGAAAACACGCGAGGATTTCCAGCCTGTGAAACTCTTAAGGCTTTCGAAATCCATACTCTGAAAGAAATTCAGAGACGATGCAACTTTTCTAGAATCGTGACCGGTGGGTGTACTGTCAGGATCCGCTCTGCGAATGAAGTAGGTGATTTTCGCTCTTAGTTGTTTCAGTGACAGGTCGCTGCCCGATGTTTCTCCTTTGAAGAGTTGGCCTCCACCAAAGTCCGAAGTTCTACGAAGATAGATCTTGAGGCTCTCTACTGGACATAGAGAGGCATCTTCTTTCAGGGGGCATATTCTCCAAGGGCCCCATCTTTTGGTGGGTAATTCGTTTTTGGCGAGAAACGTCGGATCCGGGAAGAGGGTAAGGTCTCCTGAGTCTGTAAACAGGATGTGACCCTCGTCCCTTGATAATGCCACTATTTCGCTGACTCGGGCTCCTGAGGCAAGAGCAAAAAGAAATATAACTTTTTGAGTCAGATCCTTGAGAGGGCACGAATCATTGTCCAAGTTGGAGGCAAAATGGAGCACCTTGTCCAGAGACCAGGAGATCGGTTTTGGTGGGGGTGCTGGGCGTAGACGAGCGCATGCTTTCGGCAGTTTATTGAAGATGTCGTTGGACAGATCAATCTGGAAGGCATACATCAGTGGTCTAGTCAAGGCCGATTTGCAAGTAGAAATCGTGTTGGCTGCCAAGCCCTGTCCATGAAGATGAATAAAGAAGGACATGCAAAAATCAATGGTGATTTCCGTAGGATTTTTTGCCTTGACGAATGAGACCCATTTTCTCCAGGATGATTCGTATTGCCGTCTTGTGGATTCGGTCTTGTATTCCTCGAGGAAGTCTAGACTTTTCTTCGAGATCCCAAACCTTTTCTTCGCGGCTAGGGAGAGAAAATCATGAGATAAAGGTTCTTGATTTTCGATGATGAAGCGAAGACAGTCGACTTCTGTACTTGCTGGGAGAGAACTGGGCCCGGGAGAGGGATCAGCGTGGGCTGCAGCTCCAGGACCAGGGGGTACCAATTGCTCCGGGGCCACTTGGGAGCCACTAGGGCAGCTGTCCCTTTGAACGTTCTCAGCTTGGAGAGGACTTTCAGCAGAAGGTTGGTGGGAGGGAACAGGTAGATCTTGGACCATCTGTTCCAGTCCAGTGACATGGCATCCACTGCTTCTGCCTTGGGGTCCTCGTACGGGGCCACATATCGAGGAAGTTGATTGCTGTCGCTCGTTGCGAAGAGATCGATCTGAAGTTCTGGGACTTGGTGAGAGATGAAGGAGAATGATCTTGCATCTAGAGACCATTTCGACTCTATCGGGCTTGTCCGAGATAGAGCGTCCGCCGTCACGTTGCGGAATCCTTGTAGGTGAACTGCAGACAGGTGCCATTTCTTCTTCTCTGCCAGACGGAAGATTGTCAGAAGCACCTGATTTATCTGGGGCGATCTTGAGCCTTGGCAATTGAGACATCGGACTACCACCGAGTTGTCTAGGGTTAGACGAATATGGATCGAGGGAGGCGGGGAGAGTTTCTTCAGCGTTAGAAGGACCGCCATGGCCTCCAAGATGTTGATGTGAAACGTCTTGAATAGGGGAGACCATGTGCCTTGAGCCTGTTTTTGGTGGGAGTGACCTCCCCAACCCTCCAGCGAAGCGTCCGTGTGGATGTTGAGTGATGGAGGTGGGTGTTGAAGAGGGATGGACCTTTTCAGGGCCTTTGCTTCCGACCACGGCTTGAGGAGCAGCCGAAGTCTGTTTGGGAGCCGTCTCTTGAGGTCTCTTCGAGCGATGGATGCAGAACGTCTCTAGACTCCCGCGGCATCCTTTAGCTGTGCACGTAGCACTGGGTTTGTCACTGAGGCGAACTGTAGAGAGCCTAGAACTCGTTCCTGCTGACGTCTTGAGATCCGTTTGGATTTCAGCAGTCGCTTGACAGACCCTGCTATTTCCTTCCTTTTCTTCTGGGGGATGGAAAGGCGGTGTGACTGAAGGTTCCACTGGATTCCTAACCATTGGAACTTCTGAGCTGGAGAGAGGCGAGATTTCTTCGCGTTTATCTTGAATCCCAGGTGTTCTAGGAACTGGGTGACTTTGCTGCAGGATCCTAAACAATCCTCAGGCGATGGAGCCCAGACTAGCCAGTCGTCGAGGTAGGCCATCACCTGGACGCCTCAGAGGCGGATCTGTTGTACTATGGCGTCTGCCAGCTTTGTGAAGATCCGAGGGGCCACGTTGAGGCCGAAGGGCATGGCCCTGAAGGCGTAGCTTTTCCTTTGGAGTCGAAATCCTAGGTAGGAGGAAGCGTGGTTGTTCATTGGAACGTGCCAGTAGGCATCCGCCAGGTCTATGGAGACCGTGTAAGAACCTCGAGGCAGAAGGGTCCTTATCTGTTGAAGAGTCAGCATCTTGAACTTGTTGTTTGCTATGAACTTGTTGAGGGGGGATAAGTCTAGAATGACTCTGAGCTTGTCGGAGTCCTTCTTGGGGACGCAAAACAGTCTCCCTTGGAACCTGGTTGACTTTACCCTCCTTATCACCTTCTTGTTCAAGAGATCTAGGACATATTCTTCCAGAAGGGGGGTTGATTGTTGGAAGAATTGCTGGAAGGTTGGGGGCCTTCATGAAGCTGTACAAGTCCTTAAATACAGTCGCCAGATGCGTTTTGGCGAGCACCATGTAGTGGTCGGGGACTCTAGTGTCACCGGCCATGACGTCAAGCTGTACCTGGAGGGACATGGATGCGGCGAGCCTTTCCTTTGTGTCTTGTTCCCGACGAAGGAGATGGTCATTAAGTTTCGGGAGATCTTCGTTAAACTGACATCCAGCAACGTCAGGATCTAGTTTTCCCACCACGAAGGTATGCTGGATATCCTTCCAGTGTCGAACATCGGGGGGAGTAACCAGGGAGAAGGGTCTGCACTCCTCCAGTGCAGGGCAAGGTTTCCCTTCTTCCACTGCCTTGTGTAACGCAGCGAAGGCCTTTTCCATGAAGGGGAGGATCGCATCATCAGGTGCGACGTAGGTAGGGTGCTTCTTGCTCAGCGCCGGAAGCTTTGAGCAGGTAAAACCCCAGCATAGCCTGGGCCTACGGGAGATCGGACATTATCACCTCTTCGGTCTCTTCTTTAGAGGCAGGTTCGGATCGAAGCCGGACGTAACAGTCCGGATAAGCCTCAAAACTCGGGAAGAACTCCACTTCTTCCAGGGCAACCGAGCCGACCTTCTCACTGACGAAGATCCTGCCCGTTGCGATAGGCATATGCTCAGCATACCTCCAGGGGTTGGCGTGCGAGCATGCCGGGAGGTCCTTAACCGAAATCCTTTTCGGCTCCTTGGAACTTCCCATGGTCCTGATGTATTCGTGTGTCTCACGGAGTTTCTTGTCCATAAGAGCTTCGAGCATACGGAACATCTCCTGGGCGCTGGTTGGGATGGGGTCCGGGGTGGCGGAGGTAGACGGGAGAGATACTTCCGTCGGTGTAGGAGTTGGGGCGGTGGTGGAAGGCGGAGCGACCTCTTGCTCCGACTCGGCGTATTCCACTCGGTCCTCCTCATAGTCCAATTCTTCGGCCATGAGGTTCCTCTCCGTTGTCTCCGACACCTCCGACATACGCTCCGCGTTGTCGATATCCAGGCGACACTCGTGCATGGACTTGGCCATGACAACATCGGGTTCCACCGTGATCTGGACGGTGGGGATCTGATCCTTGGGGACCACAGAGTCTGGGGATGCCTTTGGGAACAGTAAGGTCCTCAAGTCTTCAGTGGCAAGGTACGGTCCAGTGGCGTTCTTCTGGAAGCCACACACCCATTTGCGTAGCTTCTCTCGAGAAGCGTCCCTAATCTCCGCTGAGGGAGGGTTATTGAACGCCTCGACCAGGCGTTCCTGGCAGACCGTACAGTTCTGCGGGTCCCAGAACTTCAGATCACCTCTCTTGTTGGCACAAGGGGCGTGAGTCCTACACGCCGTGTGCACATAAAAGTGCGGGCGCTTCACTGCACAGAAGCCGTGGTCGCACTTCACGTGCTCCTCCTGTAAGAGAAAGAGAACATGAGTATGGGGGAGTCATAAGAATGACTTCTATTCTAAAGTTAAATATTAAATGATTAATCATTAACTTAATATTAAGTGGTATAAACAATGTGATGATCAGAGAATGGGCGGAAAAAAAGGAGATAGACACATACTCCGTGTAACCCGCCCGGCTGGTTACCGTAACCTTATCCATAGGCAATTTGTTGTGACCGAGGGCACAGGACAGAATTCAACATAGAATGCCAGGAAGGCAGTGGGAATTCTAGTGGGAATTGCCAAGGATATAAAACTGGGACTGAGGCCACTCAGACCCTAGAATTGGGAACGTAGAAGATCCCATAGGGTAACGGTTTCCGGCAACCAGCCGTGCTAAGATACACACAGCATGCTGGAAATCTGTGATATGCAAGAAGACAGCATGGTTACTAATAGAACGGTAAGATAATACCTATCTATTTATCTGGTTGCGATGTAGGGCTATCAGTATGAGATGATAGCTAGTAGAAGGGGTGCAAGTCGCATTGACGCCTCTGGAAGGCTTCGGCAGACCGGCGGAACGCCGGAGGCCGCTCCAGCAGAGTTTCTGGCATTAGGGAAGACAAATATATAAGTCACGGGTAATACCAGGATGGCGGACGCCGGCATAGCGGCGGCTTCGGCTGCCGGCTTGGTGATAGGGACAAGGATGGGTTATAGCAGAACCGGACTTCCGGCAGTGGATGCCGGCACTCCGGGGGCCGGACCGGTGGCCGGACGACCGAAGCTATGAGGTAAGAGGGAAGGCCATCAGCTGGACGCCGACGGGAGGCGGCAGTCCCCCGGCACACGGAGGACTGACGGCCCAGAGGGCAAGGGATATGTCACCAAGGAGGGAGGTGGGTATCACCGACAGGGGAGGCGGCAAGGGACCGGCACCAGGATAGTGAAAGAGACAGAAGGAGGGATGTAGGGGTACAGCCACGGACCCCAAGACATCCCACCTGAGTGGGTGTACCCATGATAGAGGCTAGCCCTATCACCCAGAAGCAGGGGCCGCAGAAGACCGGGAGCCAGGGTAGCCCAAGGGAGGGCTAGGGAACACCCAAGGGGGGGGGGAGAACCCCTGTGGACAAAACGCATCAAGTGGCTAACCCCATAGGACACTATGAAGGGTATATGTACCAGAGCGGACTGCACACAGGAGCTCAAGGTAGCCCTATCACTCCACCCTAAGGAGGAGTTGTAGGACAGGTGACAGATGGGTATAGACTAACCTAAGTATAGGCTAGGCCATACAAGAGATAGGTGGGGAGGGGAGAAGAAGAAGGGTCTTCTATGGAGGAGGCTCTGTACTAAAGCGGCCACCAAGGTAGGGAGGACGCTCCCTAGCCTAAGGTAAGGCAGCCTGTCTGAGAACGGTGCATGGGTATCGTTTCAGCAAGGCACAGAACTAACTCCCCCCAAGCCTAACCTAGAGCAGGGATGTTACACCCTGAACTAGGAAGGATGGAAGACGTATCGCTATTGCAGGAAAGGTCGGAGACTTAGCCCCAGCAATAGAGGAAGGACGTGCCGTTCCTCATTCTCGGACGCAACCCTAAGGGGGGATCATTCCCTTAGGGAGGACAGAGAAGCGATATATACTCTGATATGAGCTTGATCCCCTTACGTGGTAGGGGGAGCAAGACTACACAGAGGGGATGCCCTAAGGCAGGGGATGAAGGAAGCATATAGGGGTCCTACTTGTAGGTTAGGTTAGAAAGGCACACTATCTAACCTATCCCCTATATGGTCCCTGAAGGCGAAAACACTTGCATCATAGTCAATAGTATTGTAAAATAATGCCACTATCTTCATAATTAAACCTAGGATCACTGAAATATATCATGCATGAACACTGATGTTAGGCGCTCTGGCCTAGGGGCTAGACTAGCGAACTGGTATGGGGTCAGATGATGACCGATAACAAGGTGTCAAAACACGATATATAAAGTTCCTAGCTATGAAGACTAAATAACTAATAATATCGATTAGTTAATGAGGCCGGAAAACGCTGTTGAGGCTAGCTAAATAAGGCATGCAAAACAACAGCGATGCCATAAAATGGAGGGTCCAGTCGAGGCACAGCTCTGCCACAAAACATCAAATATCTCGAAAAGTAAAAGTTACTTTACGGTCAGAGCTTATTTAAACAATACTAGAACCTTGTACTCAACTTTCCAGAAGAAGGCGAGGCCGAGGGTAGAGACATGGTTAAGATGCAAGTCGATAAAGTACGCACAGGGAAAAATCCGACTAGTAAGGCAAGCTACTAAGCGAAGGATGAGGACGGACGTGACGTCATTTAGCAATGGCGCCCGTTTGTTTACGTCTCGAGTACCAAAAGTAGCCACGAACGAGATTAGCTGTGGAACGGCTCCCCAGCTATTCTCCGCCCCTACACATCGAAGTGTTAACTCTATGTGGGGTGTAGATAGCTATGTGACGCGTTAATACATGCGTCCCCTGTTGATATACGATGTCTTAAAGGGAAACCTTTAGGATACTCGCTCCAGAAGTTAGAATTCTGTGATAACCTGTGGTTAAATTCTCTGGGAATATTTAGTAGTTATATACCCAAGGAAGCTACCAAAAAGGAACCTTCCATCAGGACGCCATGGCTTGAGCCCAAATATATATATATATATATATATATATATATATATATATATATATATATATATATATATATATATATATATATATATATATATATATATATATATGTACAGTGGTACCTCTACATACGATCTTAATTCGTTCCAGAAACTGCTTCGTATGTTAAAACAATCGTATTTTGGAGCAAATATTCCCATAAGAATACACTGTAATTTGTATAATTCGTTCCACACCCCAAAAACCTATATTAATTCCTTAATAAATTACTACATATAATTACACATAACAATAACATAACTGCATAATATGAAAGAAGCATGTAAAAAAGATAATTATAAAGAAATAATAAATAAAAAAATGTGTTTTATTGTCACTTTACCTTAGAGGCAGGCCAACGCAGGTGTAGGATTTGCTACGCCAGGAGGAGACGGACGATCGGCAAAAAGGTAGACATGGTGTTAACATCTTTTTTAAATAAATACTCTCTCTCTCTCTCTTGTTCTTTTTCACTGTTAGTGTTAGAGATGTCTATTAATTTTTTCTGAGAGAGAGAGAGAGAGATTAAACAAAAATGTGTTGTGTACATATGATTTTTAACAGCGTCAACGAGTTGAAAGACAATTAAATGTAACTAAAAAAACAATATCAGCAAATCTGAATTCCTTTATTAACTAAAACAAATAATGATACAAACACACCCGTGTGCGTATGCGCAAACACACACACACGCAGGAGGAGACACGATCGGCGAGGAGGTAGAGATGGTGACTGCGATAACGTACTGTAACTTACACTACCGAAACTTTAATCTAACTTAGCTTATTTATTTTTTTTCTGTTTTTATATTTCAAATTTTTAAAATTTTTTTCTCTTGATTTTTAATTTTCATCACTTTCAGTGACGAG
This sequence comes from Palaemon carinicauda, assembly GCF_036898095.1. Lineage (NCBI taxonomy): Eukaryota > Metazoa > Arthropoda > Malacostraca > Decapoda > Palaemonidae > Palaemon > Palaemon carinicauda. Next base: position 44,696,231 of record NC_090744.1, read on the forward strand.
TTACGGTACGTTATCGCAGTCACCATCTCTACCTCCTCCCCGACCGTCTGTCTCTTACTGCGTAGCAATTCTTGCACCTGTGTGTGTGTGTTTGTGCATACGCACACGAGTGTGTTTGTATCAATATTTGTTTTAGTTAATAAAGGAATTAAGATTAGCTGTTATTACTTTCTTAGTTACATTTAATTGTTTTTCAACTTGTTGACGCTGTTAAAAATCATATGTACTGTAAACACATTATTGTTTAATCTCTCTCTCTCTCTCTCTCTCTCTCTCTCTCTCTCTCTCTCTCTCTCTCACTCTCGGAAAAAAAATAATAGACGTCTCTAACACTATAACAGCGAAGAAGAACGACAGAGAGAGAGAGAGAGAGAGAGAGAGAGAGAGAGAGAGAGAGAGAATTTTATTTAAAGAACATGTTAATGCTATGTTTAGAGAGAAACAGAAAAAGAGAGAAGACTTTTTTAAAAGAGCTTGTTAATGCTATCTTGGTTTTCTTTGCTTCACTTTTTTCTTTCTTTCTGTTCATCACGCTGACCCTTCTCACAAATGATCGTTGCCAACAATCTCTTTGTCCTTTATCCCTGTCAACAAAAGGCATTCTATCTCTTCCAGGGTATTGCTACGATGTCTTGTAATAATGGTGATCCCCTTCGATGGTTTATCTGCTTTAATGGCTGCCTTCTGCTTGATGATCGTCGAGATCATAGCCCTATTCCGGCATATTGTTTAGCCATATCACTCGCATGCACACTGCTCTCATGTTTTTCTATAATTTCTTGCTTCAATTCTAATGAAAGAAATGCCTTCTTCCTTTTCTCACCACTACCTGTACTGAAACTTAGCTTCGTAGGCACCATGATTATAGGTAAAATCAAAAAGTAAATGTGAGAAAAGGAAGAAAATAAGCACTGTTAATAACAGACTAAACAGAGGACAACCACACGATACACACAAGAACAGAGAACAGAGCACTCGACGCTCAATGGCGTCCCTCTTACGTGCTGCCATCTACCGGCGTAAACAAGATCTACATCGTATGTTGAAGCATTACTTCGGGTGTCGAGACAGAAATTTGGACGAATTTTACTTCGTATGTTGGAAAATTCGTATGTTAGGACAATCGTATGTTGAGGTTCCACTGTATATATATATATATATATATATATATATATATATATATATATATATATATATATATATATATATATATATATATATATATGTATATATGAATATATGCACACATATATATATATATATATATATATATATATATATATTATGCGAGAATTTGGTCGATCAATGGCCCCGCATAAAAATAAAATCGCATATTGCGAAACATAACGAGAATAATTTCATTAGGGCCAAGTCAAACCGCAACTTGCTCATTCAAATGTGTTTACAACCCATTTTCAATACTCGCCATGTACTCTACTGTATTTTTTTAATGTTAAATTATTATTATAAATAAATAACTTAAATATCTTGAAAAGGTTTATTTTACAACCAGGATATGTGTAAATACCATATATTTCCCCTTACAACAGGACCTAAAATTAGGACAAATTTTAATAAGTTTAAGACATATATCATCTGTAGGACAACTGGCGAATAGCAAAGCCATCACTGTATAAACTAGCTTTTGTTGTATCATTGAAAATCCAAAATTAACAAAATAAAGGTGATTTTTTTTATCCTGCGTCTCCTAGACACGCCAAAAAGCATGCCATAAAAAACGGTAACCATTGTTATGTTTACATTCATATTTTATCATAATGAAGAAACGAACGCATTTACCCATCTGTGTTTAGGTTACTTTTTGCAGCAGCTATCTTACCAAGTATAGAGTCCTTTCAATACACGTCATCAAACTTCCGGTCCGCCATCTTGGAGGACATACAAAGACACGTTCAGTGAATAGCTATGGTTGAACTTTTGAATATTTAGCCATTTCATCACATTCACATTCACACAATGCCCAGTTTTTGCGCTATTGTTGGCTGTGGGAATCGAGGACGAAGAGATGACAAGAGTTTCTACCGCATACCGGCAGTTATTCAGAATCAGGACAAAGATACAGAATTATCCAAGTGCAGATGTGACTTGTGGTTGACTAGAATATCACTGGCTGATCTACGTGAATCCTCACTACCCTAAGCACGTATCTGTTCTGATCATTTCATATCAGGTCAGTCTCGGCTAGGCCCTAAAAGTATCATTATTCCTGTGTAAACATGCTATATCCGATCGCATGGGTGACTTCACAAGTATCATCGTCAGTTCAGTGTGTAGTGTGTGTGGGGGAGGGGGCATCTCATCAAAAGGGGCATCTCAGATTTACAAAACAAAAATTAAAAGCGCCCATATTGGCTATATTAACAAAGGTTACTTACCTAGGTCTCTCTTTCGTCAAGGTGCTCATGCCTTTATATAATTAAGTGTATATTTATATTTATTTTAATTTGTGTATTAAATTGTGCAGACATACAGGCCTATGTGATGAATAAACATTGATTATAAATAATAATAATAATATCTGAAAGCTGGTTTAATCCGAAGGGGTCTTCAGCTTATATATGAAACATCGAAAAAATAATTAAACTTGCGCATTTAATTGCAAGGAGGCAAAACGATCATCCAAGAGCATTACAATAGAGTTTGTCCATCATATATGTATATAAGAAATTATAGCATTTGTAACCAAACACAAACACAATGGTTAGGCATGAACTGATAAAGATTTGACATAATAATGCAAAACTTTTACATACATTTTGACAATAAAAAATTATAATACACAAGGTTAGGCTAAATGATCAATATTAGCATTATAATTATAAACACTCTCTTCATCGGCCCAGTGTTTATCTAATTTTGGACTTAAAAGCATTAAAGGGAAAAACAACAAATTCTGGAAGCAGATTATTCAATGGAAATGTATGCCCACTCATGTTCTGGGTTGGCCGACAGTACCAAGTAGTTCACCATATCAATGTATGAAATACTGGGAAAATCCTCAATATTTTGACTGAATGAATTCTGCATCTGGTATGGATCTAGGCCATCAATTAGATCGAGTTTCTGCTTGTAAAAACGCTTATCATCACCTGACAATTGTTTGACAAAGTCGCTCTCATTGTCCATATTCGCTGTAGCAGCCGCCATGTTTTCGCTTTGTATGTCCTCCAGCATGGCCGCCGGCGATTCCCTGTGACGTCATTGAAAGCACTCTATTGATTATATGTTGATTTTGTTATTACTAATGCTGTTTTACTTAATTTTTCTTAGAACTTCTAAATAAATGAAAATAGTGATACAGTATTTATATAATGTTTTTTCCTAAACACGCTGCCTAAAACGAAAACAAACCTTCCGTTTGTTTACCCTTCATCGTTGATCTTAATAAACAAACGAACGTATTAAACATAAATGATCGAGATGATAATTAATTATATTAAGATCTTTTATTAAATGTTATTTTAAATATTTTACTTACCATTTCTATATCAATTACTACATACGTAGTGAAACAGGAAAACCATTTTCTTTGCCTTCAACAATAGCAAACTGCCGCTAATGACAATATAATAATTTTCTATAATTCTAAACTGCTACAAAGGATAATTGTTCGTTCCATATCCAAAATACTTTTCTTAACTTCAGTTATAAGTTAGTTTGATACAACTTATCAACTTTCACCCTCCTCAATTATGGAACTATCTGCAAAAAAAGAGAAGAAAGTACTAGACACGTTTTTAAAGTCACCGAACAATAGGGTTACCGGTACAATGCTCCGTGTGACAGAGATGGTGCGAGATGGGAGAAAGTAAGGATAATTTGAATCATGATTGATTTTTAATAGGAGATGCATACTTGAAAAGCTGCCCAAATACCTTTATCGTGTTCTAAATGACCGTTATAGTACTCTTAGGTTGGTTGATAAATTAAAATATTGCCGGCTTCGCCAGTGAGTATTAGACAAACTTTGTGAAGGAACAAAGATTTAATTTGTTAGAGAGAGAGAGAGAGATAAGAAATGAGAGAGAAAGGTAGCTTAGCTAGAGAGAGATTTCAAAGTGATAATAGTGATAGCTTTAAATGTACTTATTGAAAAATATGATAGGTTATAACACATTGTTGCTTATGTAATATTAACGGTATACACTAGATGTTTTGAATAAGTTAAGAAATAGTATAAACAATACTGTTAACATATTTTTACGCGCACATTTTTTAGTGCGGCAGCCAAAAGTAAAACAAAAAGAAGTCAGCAATATTCGGTTGTAAATATAGACACGAAATTTAAAACGAAAGTACATTAATGTTTTCTTAAAGCAAGATAACTATTTAAACAACGGATTTTGAGCGAAGCGAAAAATCTATTTTTGGGTGAGATGGCCATGACGTCCTAATGGAAGGTTCCTTTAGTAGCTTCCGAAGGGTATATATGACTACAGTGATATTCTCAGAGAATCAAACCAAAGGTTTCACAGAATTCTAACTTCTGGCACGAGTACCTTTAAGATTACTCTCAAGGGTATCGTATATCATCAGGGGACGTATTCTTGACACGCCACATGGCAATCTGCACCCCGAATAGCCTTTACGCCTCTAGGCTCTAGGGGGAAAATAGAAGGGTAACCGCAACAAAGATTACCCTAGTTCCCCTACTACAATCGTATCAAAACCGTGCCAACTCCCTCTGGCGGTCATTCCTTGTAGCGTTGAGCAAGGTGCTACAGATACAGTAGATCAGGGGGGGGGGGGGAAACCGTGAAGATCTTTTCATAGAAAAGAAGGGTGGGTCTATTAGGACGTCATGGCCATCTCACCCAAAAATAGATTTTTCGCTTCGCTCAAAATCTGTTTTTTGGGCTCAAGTCATGATGTCCTAATGGAAGCATACCAGAGAATTAATGTATCTGTGGTTTTGTGTTAGTGCCTTAACCTTGGGGCAATATTTCCACGGCCAAAAGGGCCAATTGAGACAAATGACGTTACCGTAATCCGTCATCATCACTAAGCATAACAATGTTAGTGTTTCCTGCCCCCTGCAGGGAAGAGTCATTTTTAGACGTAGGAAAAGGGCCTCAAGGTAGCATATATTGTATGAACAAACATAAGTATACACTGAGAATACAACAGGTCTCAAGGATTGTATATATTGCGGAACCAATATCAGTGTCCCCATCCATTGATTGTAAGCATACAATGATATGAGAAATACTTACATGAGTAAGTTAAGGAACTCTGGTATTTTAAAACATGCAATTGTTGGGCGAATTAGTACGCAACTGCATTTTAATAGACATTTATTCCTAATAAATGACTACATGCTAAATGAATGTAGCATGATAAGGAAATTATACGAGAGACATACATAGAAAATAATGTTCCCCTTTTTGAAAGGGGGAAATGATGAGTGCCACTCTCAAACTGAAGAAAAGCTCTTTTAACAAGACTTTTCTTTATAATTTCTGTACATGAAATAGTCTAACAACACTGTGTACTATGTACACACAGCACTAGTGGTAGCCGTATAATTTCACACCTGAGATTCTGAACAGATTTAGTGTTACCTTGGCAACACTTATTCAAAGGGAGGTCACACGAAAATTGCTGACCCCTTCTCCTTTTAATTGATAGTCCCAATCAATTTACTGTTCATCGCAGAGCTAGACGACAGGGTCCAAATAGCACCTGCCGCCACCACATAATGCTTCAATCCATAGATTTGCTTAGTATAGTATCTGTAAGACGCATTGGACAACCTCCGATCAGTAGGTGAACGAAGAGGCTGAAGTCCACACACTGAAAGGTTCAGTGATGAAGCAACTTTCCTCGGATCTTTTATCTGGAGGAGTACTGTCAGGATCCGCTCCGCGAAAAAGGTAGGTGAGCTTCGCCCTCAGTTGTAGGGATAGTTTGATCCAAAGTTTTCTCCTGTAAAGAGCTGTTCCTCCTGAAGTCTGAAGTTCTATGAAGATAGACCTTCGACGCTCTAGCAGACCTAGAGAGACATCTTCCTTCAGAGGGCAAATTCTCCAGGAGCCCCACCTCTTAGTAGGTAGGACGTCTTTAATGAGAAAGGTTAGATCAGAAAGAGATGCAGATCTCTCACTTAATGTGGCCCTCAGGATAGGGCCACTATTACACTAACTCTAGTCCCAGAGGCTATAGCGAACCGAAAAAATAACCTTTTAGGTTAGATGGTTGAGGGAACAATCCTCATTGTTCACAGGTGAGGCATAATGTAGGACCTTGTCCAAAGACCATTAGATGGGCTTTAGTGGCATTGCGGGCCTAAGCCTGCACATGTTATCGGGAACTTATTAAAGATTCCAATCATTAGATCCATTTAAAGGGCATATAGAAGAGGTCTAGTCGGGGCTGACTTGCACAGAGATAATGGTCCATGGATCCAAAGATCCCATTAAGTGACCTCTCTCGCAAAGTCGGCCATACCTTTGGTGCTTACTCAAGGGTTTATATGGAGACAAGGCCGAAGAACTAGCGTTCTCATAGTATTCAAGGATACACTGCCTCCTTCCTCAAAGGCAAACGTGCTGTCGGCCACCAGACCCTGAATATAGGGGTGAACAGAGAAGGACAGGCAGAAGATCATGAGATTGTTTTCGGGCCCTTTTGCCTTACAAAACAATTTACTTTCCCAAGAAGACTCGTATTGTCTTCTCGTTGACTAGACTTCTAGGAATTCTATTTTGCCCTTAAGATCCCAGTCTTTTTCCTAACCGTTAAGGGCAAGGAATTCGTAAAATGAAGGGATCAGGTGTACTGTGATAAATAGAAGGCAGAAAACTTCTGAACCTCCTGGATAATCCTAGGTGCATAACTAGGACTAGCCTCAGCCTCAGTTCCTTCATTACAGGGAACGGGATGTTCTTGGGCTTTCTGGGAGCCAATAGAGCCCCTCTTCCTTGGAAGGGTCTCAGCATGTAGAGGGCCTTCTGGAGGAAATTTTGATGGGCTGAATAGGAATCCTAAGTCCATCACTTCTAATGTAGAGACATGATGTCTGTTACCTCCATTAGAGCGTCCTCGTATGGGACTAAATAACGAGATAGTATCTTGATAACGCTCATGATGAAGAGAACGATCTGCAGCTCGGGGTCTTGTCCCTTTCTGGGAGGGAATGGGTCTGCGTCCGTGTACCATTTCAACTCTATTGGGTTGAACCCGAAAAGAGCATCCGCTGTCACCTTGCGGATCATATATAAATGAGCTGCTGATAGGCGCCATTCCCTTAAGGAAGGGATGGCTAGCATTCCCTAATGAAATGAGACGTCCCTTATCCTCGACAGTTTCGACGCCTCATTATCGCTTCGATGCTCCAGATCAACCTGAGGAGGTCCGATCTGTGTGGAGAGAGTTTATCCACCCATTACAGGGCTAAAATGGCCTACGGGTCCGTGGCCTTTGGTCATTGTAGGGTAAGCGGAGAGGGAATGACCATCATTGGTCCTATTAGATCTCTTCAAGCGTTTGATGCGTATCTTCTCCAGCCTCTTAGCGCATCTTATAGTTGTGCACGTAGCACTGGGTCTGTCATCATCGTGAAATGGAGAGAGTTCGAAACTCTTCCTTGTTAGCGTTATGGAATCCTGACTGATTACCATAGTCTCTTGACAGACCTTGCGATCTCCTTTTACATCCCCAGGGGAAAAGGGGGCGTTAGGGTGACTACAGGTTTCAATGATTTTTTAAAACATTGAAGCCCCTGAGCTGGAGAGAATCGAGATTCTATTATTTGCATCCTCAATGTTCCAGGGCCGGATCATCTCCATGGATGCTTATAGACAGTAATTTCGGGTGCTGCCCACCCCAGCCTGTCGTCCAGGGCCATCGTTGCCTGAACTCTTTCTAGGCTTGGTTTCGCTTGACTGTCTGCTAATTCGTAAGGATCCTAGGACTGAAACTAGTTCGACGAGAATCTCATCCAGGATATACGTTATCTTCCATAACTTGGATCCTAGGTAGGAGGGGAGGGGGTGACTGACTGGAAGTTGCTGATAGACATCTTCCAGGGCTGGCTAGATTGTCAACACCCCTTACTGAATAGGGTCCTTATGTTCAGAAGGATTATCATTCTGAACTTGCTGTTCTATTGGAACTTGTTGCGTGGCGCCAAGTCCAGAATGACTCAGAGATTTCTTGAGTCTTTCATGTGAACTCTAAACTACCTTCATTGGAAATCGATGGACTCTACTTTCCTCACCGCTAGTATGCTCTATAGCTTTAAGGTATACTCTTCTAGGGGGAATTTGAATATAAGAAGAGTTGAGGAAAGGATGGTGGAGGTATGTCCATTTCCATTCTAGTCTCATCTTGGTCAGGCCTTGGACTCCAGTGATCAAAGGTCCGGCAATCCAGGAGGAACTTCCCTCCTACCAGAAGTGTCTGTTTGCTTCGCTTGATCCGAAGGTATATAAATCTGACTGTCTGTGGAACAACGGTCATAGTAACTGTGGGATGCAGTCTAACATCCTAGGGAGAACCAAGAAACCCTTCCGTTCTCCTTTCAGGCCATACCTGACTGTTTGCCTATATCAGTTTTTCAGTGTTTCACTGTAATAGAAGATTCCTTTCTATTGTATAAAGCTTAGGATAAGTACGCTGGAAAGAGGAGACACACAGACGTGTAAATCCTTCCAGCCAACTGCTGCGGTCTTCCTAATTATTGATTCTAGGGCATCCCCTTTCAAAAAGAGGCCGATGGAAGATTCTAGTCCATAAGGCTAGAGTAGCGCCCTACATCCGGGGAATTAATAATGAGAATCAAGAGGCTGATGAAGCATCAGCGTAAGGAAAAAGGGGGGGGGAGTGGATCCCCAAAATCAGGTAGGTCTCAGCAAGGGGTTGTGCTTAGAAGTACAACGTACTGGAAAACCATTCTATTGTATGGTTATGTACCAAGGATTTCTGTCTGCGATATGGTCCTAAACTGCAGGTGTACAGAGTATTGTATACCCCTATACAACTGGCATGTTACCGTCAAAGCTAGTGCTTAGGGGTAAGTTAACTGGCTCAGTACTTCAGTACCGATATGGCTAGCAGGTCTTCGACATATCAGTGACTTGTCGGCTGTCAGCAGATCGCTGACAGACGTCACACCATCCTAGTCAGTATTCAATGTGACTGGGTAGTGGTGAAAACTATACGCATAGTCAGCAGATCTCTGAACCAGAGGAGACTCCTCGGGCTGTCGGCAGACTGCTGGGAATCAGCGGGCTGTCGATTGAAGGTATACCAACTCAGCTATTGACTGGGTGGTGACCAAGGGCACACACTGCCGGCTCTTGGCGGCGGAGTCAGATGTGACAGTGAAACAATGACCGCTGTTGTTGATTTCACTACAAGGTGTGGCTTGAATGTGGAGTCTCTGCCCGGTGTTTGTCAGTCGGGGGTTCGAGTCCCGCTCAGACTCACCAATGCCGTTAGTGTCTGCAACCTCAACTTGAGAGGCAGGGTTGGGGGTTTAGACCTTAAAAACCTTTAAAAGGAGCAGTAAATCGGCATTTTTAGTAATGAGAAAGTGAAATTTTCGGTCCAATTCCCGTAGAGTTTTCTCATTTTACGGGTTCGCAGTTGAACCGCATTTAAGAGATAACTTTCGAAACGAAACCAACCACAGTTCGACAGCTCTAGACTGCCGTCCTGTAGATTGGGGATTTTGGAAATAGTATTGCTGGGGGAACCTGCATATATTATGTCCGTGAAAATGCTCATCTTTATAACTGCAGAAGACTGCAATACATCATCTGGTGTCCCTCCTGTAAGGAAGGGAGAACAGAAAGGAGTATTCAATTGATTATCGCATCGATAAGCAATTTGCAAAATTGTCTTTTGACAAGATAGCTTAGGACAGAAAGCTAAAAGGGATCGTGGGAGACACATACCCGTGTATCCCCTGTGAGCCAATGCTGTTACTTCTCCTCAGTATTAAGGAAATTCCTCCAACCGGGGAATTCCCTGAAGAAAAGGGGGCTCGAACACCTAGGTGTAAGGAAGTGTACATGCACTGTCCCCTTCTATGCTTAACGCTGTGAGGTAAGGAGGATTGATACACAATCAGAGTATCGAAGGAATGTCATTCTTTCGAAATAGGAGCGGTAACAGCAGAAGCTCACATCCAAGATATGTTGATTAGAAATTATATGACATATATTTGTCTATCCCAACCCATCTATTCGCTGCAACCTCCCTTACAATATTAAATCAGGAAATTTCCTGAACAGGGAAACTCAGGGATAAGGGCTCTCCCCTTTAGGGGTTAGAGGCGTCACACCACCGGCCCTTTACGAAATTTGATATTGCAGGGTAAAGAGAAACTGATTTCAAATCAGAATATTGATGGAATATTATTCCATCAATATAGAATTGGGTTCAGCAAATATCTAGACAGGGACACCCAATATATATTGGAAATAACTACTAGTATAATCTATACGTTAGTTATCCATCTGCCGTATTTACTATACCGCAAATATACTGACTACCTGTATAGACCTATACCGTAGTTCAGCCGGCAGAAAATAAAAGACATATACTTATGCATCCCAACCAATCTATTTGCTGTGACCTCCCGTACAATATTAAATCAGGGAGTTTCTTGATCAGGGAAACTCAGGGATAAGGGCTCTCCCCTTTAGGGGTTAGAGGTGTCACACCACCAGCCCTTTACGAAATTCAATATTGCAGGGTAAATGGAAACTGATTTCAAACAAGAATATTGATGAAATATTAATCCATCAATATAGAATTGGGTTCAGCAAATATCTGGGCAGGGATACCCAAGATATATTGGAAATAACTACAAGTATAATATATACGATAGTTATTCATCTGCTGTATATACTATACTGCAATTATACTGATTACCTGTATAGACATATACTGTAGTTCAGCCGGCATATTGCCGGATTAGCTAGCTATTGTCGGAGCATCTAGCAAGCTAGAAAAGAGAGAGAGAGAGAGAGAGAGAGAGAGAGAGAGAGAGAGAGAGCATGGAGTGAAGGCTATCTATTACTGTATATGTATACAGTAATAAAAGATGTAAAAGTCTAATTTTACTGCCTTTCTCAGAAAAGAAGGTTCACTTCCATTTAGCCACAGTACTATTGCCGGCTTACTACTGTAGGCCAGCCTCCGGCAGCACGAGTACAGTCGGCATACTACCTACTGAGTCAGTATCTATCTGTGCCGGTCTACTGCCGGCCAGAACAATACGCCGACAACAGAAACTGTGGCTAGCAGTTCAAGGGAGAACTGGAGAACCTTGGTGACAAAAGGGGCCTACCATCCACAGCCGCCAAAGCTGCTGGAAGCCACCGTCATGGCCGTTGGCAGTCGCCGACAGCTGATGACTGAGGAAGGGGGGGGGGGTCTGGGCGGCTCCGGCAACCCACCTGCAATGGTAAGGTTGCAGAACTCCAGCACAGGAAAGACAATGGCTCGGCCATCGTAAAAGAACAGAGAGGGGAGGGGAAAGGGTCCTATATGAGGTATAGGAGGGTCCAGCAATGTTGCTGGATCTACACACCTTGAAGAAACTCTGTTTCAGTACCGGCACGACCACAAACGGCAGGAGAATCATTTATTCTCCAGCTTAGGAGGTGCTAATACAGTTAAGGGGACGGCAGCTCATGCTGTTCCTCTCAACAAGGGAGAAACAGAGTTCCAATGCCGGCGCCATCCTAGGCCACAAAAGCATACGACTCTATAGACTAGGGTCGGCGAGCATAGGACTAGTCTACTAGACCACAGGGAGAAGGTGGCGGTAACATTCGACCACTTCAGGTGTAGTCTAGGGAGGGCTAGCCTCCTATGCCGGTAGTTCCGACGGCAAGGGAATGCAATCACCCCGCCGACCGACTGCTGACAAAGACTAAATACTCTGAGGTTTTGATCGAATCCCAAAACTTGCCAACGGCCGTTAAGGGATGAGACAGAAAACTCTAGGCTAGTCATGCCTGAATTCGAAATTCAAGGCCGACGCAGAGAGTTGTAGCCTAAGGCTACTCTCAGAGGGAAGAGAGATTACCCATAAATCTCTAGTGAGATTGATGATGATTAATATAATTCCAGGAGATATCGATCTCCAGGTATGATAACCAATACACAAGGGTAACCGGGGAAATGACTAAAGTATATGTTGTCTAGGTTATGTTACCCAGACATGACGAGATTTCGGTTACCTAAATCACCAAAACTCTGACATATACGATCGCCACGGAAAGGGAAAAATATGCTTATAGATATCTTTACAATATATAATGCCTAAATAGCTTTCATAACAATGAATAAGCTATTTACACCGGAATGTCGTTCTGCTAACTAAATAGCACATGTACAAAGAACGACAGCGCCATGGCGACACCGGCGATCGGCGAAGATCCGCACACAAGAAATACACAATTTCATTGCGGGGCTGGAACTAAATTACATATTGTAAAGAATCAATACTCAACTTTCTAGATGGAGAAAGAAGCCGTAGAAGCATAAAGATTCCCAGAAATCGATCAGAAATGTCAAATCGACAGGGAACACCACCGTAGTGAGTCGCTACAGATAAAGGAATGACCGCCAGAGGGAGTTGGTGCGGTTTTGATACGATTGTAGTAGGGGAACCAGGGTAATCTTTGTTGCGGTTACCCTTCTATTCTGCCACGTTTTCCCCCTAGAGCCTAGAGGCGTAAAGGCTATTCGGGGTGCAGATTGCCATGTGGCGTGTCAAGAATACGTCCCCTGATGATATACGATAACCTTTGAGAGTAATCTTAAAGGTACTCGCGCCAGAAGTTAGAATTCTGTGAAACCTTTGGTTTGATTCTCTGGGAATATCACTGTAGTCATATATACCCTTCGGAAGCTACTAAAGGAACCTTCCATTAGGACGTCATGGCTTGAGCCCAAAAACAGTATTAGCCCTGTGGCCGCGGGGGCATAAAAACAATTAGAGTAGCGCCAACATTATCCCTGCGTGTCGTAAGAGTCGACGGGATGAGGGGCCTGGGAACCCCCTCTCCTGTATTTACAATCTTGTGAGACATCAGCAAAGAGGTGGAGCTGGGGGGAGAGTGACTGCTCCCCGCACTCTAGATTTGGGGTGTTTGAATGTGCGTGGATGTAGTACGATAGAGAGTAAAAGATGTGAGATTGGAAGTATGTTTAGGAATAGAAGGATGGATGTATTGGCCTTGTGTGAGACAAAGATAAAAGGGAAAGGTAAAGTGATGTTTGGTGAAATGTCTGGTAGAGTGTCTGGGATTGAAAGGGGAAGAGCAAGAGAGGGTGTGACTTTATTGCTGAGGGAATGGATGATAGGTAAAGTAGTGGAATGGAAGGAGATATCATCTAGGTTAATGTGGGTAAGGGTTAGGTTGGGTAGGGAATGTTGGGCCTTTTTCAGTGCATATAGGCCAGGTAGTGAGAAAAGTGAAGAAGAGCAGAATGAGTTCTGGAATGAATTAACTAGGTGTGTAGAAGGAATTATGTAGTTGTCATGGGTGATTTAAATGCTAGAGTGGGTGCTAGAGAGGTAGAAGGTGTCATTGGGAAGTATGGCATACCAGGTGAAAAGGAGAGTGGTGAGAGACTGGTAGATATGAGTGTTAAGCAAGAGATGGTGATAAATGTGTTTGTGGTAGCTCAAGTCCCACTGATTACTGCCCAATTTCCATAACTCCCATATTATCTAAAGTTTTTGAACGTCTTCTGGCAAAACGTCTTAATAGGTTTGCGGAAGGTAATCATCTACTCCCTAGTTTGCAATTTGGTTTTCGTAAAGGCCTTGGAGCATGTGATGCCCTTCTTACAATCTCCAATGCTGTACAGAAATCCCTTGATTGTGGTCGGGAAGTTCGTTTGATTGGCCTTGATTTTAGTGCTGCCTTTGACCGTGTTAATCATGAGGCCCTTGTTTTCAAACTCAAACAGTTGGGAGTGGGTGGGTTGTTTCTTAGCATTATTATTGATTTTTTAAGTAATAGATCTCAAAGAGTTGTTGTTGAAGGGCACCATAGTGATTACTGTATAGGAATGTGATATCCGGTGTTCCACAGGGTAGTGTTCTTGGCCCATTACTTTTCATACTAAATACACATGACATGTGGTTTGGCCTAGAAAACAAGCTTGTTGCATATGCAGATGATGCTACTCTCTTTGCATCAATTCCATCCCCTGAATGTACACCTAGGGTTGGTGAATCCCGTAATAGAGATTTAGCTAGAATTAGTGCATGGTGCAAATTATGGGGTATGAAGTTGAATCCTAACAAAACTCAAAGTATGATTGTAAGTAGGTCAAGGATGGTGGCTCCTCAACATCCGGATCTCAGCATTGATAATGTTTCTTTAAATATGTATGACTCTTTCAAAATTTTAGGTGTGATTCTCGACAGTAAATTTACTTTTGAGAAACATATAAGGTCTGTCTTCTTCAATTGTACAAAAAATAGGCTTATTGAGAAAGTCTTTCAAGATTTTCGGTGATCAATCTATTCTGAAGTGTTTTAATTCTTTCATTCTACCTTGTTTTGAGTATTGTTCTCCTGTCTGGTCTTCAACTGCTGATTCTCATCTTAATTTGTTGGACAGAAACTTATGGTCTATTAAATTTCTTATTCCTGATCTAGATATTAATCTCTGGCACCATCGTTCAATTAGTTCATTATGCATGTTGCATAAGATTTTTTCATAACTCTGACCATCCTTTACATTCAGATCTCCCTGGACAATTCTATCCTGTTCGTAATACTAGGCAGGCAGTTAATTCTAATAGCCAGGCCTTCTCCACCATGAAGCTCAATACTACGCAGTACTCTAGAAGTTTTATTCCAGCTGTTACCAAGTTGTGGAATGATCTTCCTTAATCGGGTGGTTGAATCAGTAGAACTTAAAAAGTTCAAAGTTGGACCAAATGCTTTTTTGTTGACCAGGCGGACATGAGTCTTTTTATAGTTTATATATGACATATTTGTTTTTGATGTTGTTAATAGTTTATATATGACATGTCTGTTTTGACGTTGTTACTTATTTTAGAATGATTTATTGTTAATTTGTTCTCTTCATTTATTTATTTCCTTATTTCCTTTCCTCACTGGGCTATTTTTCCCTGTTGGAGCCCCTGGGCTTATAGCATCTTGCTTTTCCAACTAGGGTTGTAGCTTGGATAGCAATAATAATAATAATAGTAGAAAGGGCATTAATGGATTATGTGTTGATAATTAAAAGAATGTTTGGAAGATTGAAAGACGTGCACGTTTTTAGGGGTATGGCTAACGGTGTCTGATCATTTTTTGGTGGAAGGAAAATTAGTTGTAGCAAAAGGGTGGGGGGAATATAGTAGGTGGATGTAAAAGAGAGCTAGTGAAGGTTGAATAGCTAATAAAACGGGGTTAAAAAGTAAATATCAAGAAAGGTTGAAAATGGCATATGACGAAATGAAAGTAAGAGAAACTGGTAATTTAGAGGAGTGGAAGTTAGTAAAAGAAAATTTTGTTGAGATTGCAAGTGATGTGTAAGGCAAGAAGGTTGTTGGAGGCAGCAGGAGGAAGGGCAGTGAATGGTGGAATGAAGGAGTGAAGGTAAAAGTGGAAGAGAAAACGAGGGCTTTAGAGGAATGGCTGCAGAGTAATAGTGTAGAGAAGTATGAAAAATATAGAGAGAAAAATGTGGAAGTAAAGCGCAAGGTAAGTGAGGCAAAGAGGGCAGCTGACCTGAGGTGGGGTCAGGGATTGGGTCATTCATATGAAGAGAATAAGAAGAAGATTTGGAAAGAAGTGAAGAGAGTAAGGAAGGCTGGGTCAAGAATTGAAGAGACAGTGAAAGATGGAAATGGAAGGTTGTTAAAAGGAGAGGGGGTAAGGAAAAGGTGGGCGGAATATTTTGAAAGTTTACTGAATGTTGAGGATAATAGGGAGGCAGATATAATTGCTCTTGCAGGTGTTGAGGTGCCGGTGATGGGAGATGAGAATGAGAGAGAGATTACAAGAGAGGAAGTGAGGAGAGTACTAGATGAAACGAGAGTAGGAAAAACATCTGGTATGGATGGTGTGAGATCTGAGATAAAGGGGTGTGAATGTACTTGAATGGTTGGTGATATTGTTTAATATGTGTTTTGTGTTGTCAATGGTACCAGTAGATTGGGTTTGTGCATGTATTGTACCACTATATAAGGGTAAGGGAGATGTGCATGAGTGTTGTAATTCAAGAGGTATTAGTTTGTTGAATGTAGTTGGAAAAGTGTATGGTTGAGTACTGATTAATAGGATTAAGGATAAAACAGAGAATGCAATCTTAGAAGTACAGGGTGGTTTTAGAAGAGGTAGGGGTTGTATGAATCAAATTTTTACAGTTAGGCAGATATGCGAGAAATATTTAGCAAAAGGTAAGGAGGTGTATGTTGCGCTTATGGATCTGGAGAAAGCATATGATAGAGTTGATAGGGAAGCAATGGGGAATGTGATGAGGATATATGGAGTTGGTGGAAGGTTGTTGCAAGCAGTGAACCACTATATAAGGGTAAAGGAGATGTGCATGAGTGTTGTAATTCAAGAGGTATTAGTT
>NC_090744.1:44715319-44717819 GCF_036898095.1 Palaemon carinicauda
CATTTTCCATTCTTTCAACATGGCTAAACCACCTCAACACATTCATATCCACTCTAGCTGCTAACTCATTTCTTACACCCGTTCTCACCCTCACCACTTCGTTCCTAACCCTATCTACTCGAGATACACCAGCCATACTCCTTAGACACTTCTTCTCAAACACATTCAATTTCTGTCTCTCCGTCCCTTTCATTCCCCACAACTCCGATCCATACATCACAGTTGGTACAATCACTTTTTCATATAGAACTCTCTTTACATTCATGCCCAACTCTCTATTTTCTACTACTCCCATAACTGCCCCCAACACTTTGCACCCTTCATTCACTCTCTGATGTACATCTGCTTCCACTCCACCACTTGCTGCAACAACAGACCCCAAGTACTTAAACTGATCCACCTCCTCAAGTAACTCTCTATTCAACATGACATTCAACCTTGCACCACCTTCCCTTCTCGTACATCCCATAACCTTATTCTTACCCCCATTAACTCTCAACTTCCTTCTCTCACACAGCCTTCTAAATTCTGTCACTAATCGGCCAAGCTTCTATACCGCGTCTGCAACCAGTACAGTATCATCTGCAAACAACAACTGATTTACCTCCCATTCATGGTCATTCTCGTCTACCAGTTTTAATCCTCGTCCAAGCACTCAAGCATTCACCTCTCTCACCACTCCATCAACATACAAGTTAAACAACCACGGCGACATCACACATCACTGTCTCGGCCCCACTCTCACCGGAAACCAATCGCTCACTTCATTTCCTATCCTAACACATGCTTTACTACCGTTGTAGAAACTTTTCACTGCTTGCAACAACCTTCCACCAACTCCATATATCCTCATCACATTCCCCATTGCTTCCCTATCAACTCTATCATATGCTTTCTCCAGATCCATAAGCGCAACATACACCTCCTTACCTTTTGCTAAATATTTCTCGCATATCTGCCTAACTGTAAAAATCTGATTCATACAACCCCTACCTCTTCTGAAACCACCCTGTACTTCTAAGATTGCATTCTCTGTTTTATCCTTAATCCTATTAATCAGTACTCTACCATACACTTTTCCAACTACACTCAACAAAATAATACCTCTTGAATTACAACACTCATGCACATCTCCCTTACCCTTATATAGTGGTTCACTGCTTGCAACAACCTTCCACCAACTCCATATATCCTCATCACATTCCCCATTGCTTCCCTATCAACTCTATCATATGCTTTCTCCAGATCCATAAACGCAACATACATATTATATATATATATATATATATATATATATATATATATATATATATGTATATATATATATATATATATATATATATATATATATATATATATATATATATATATATATATATATATATATTTGTGTATATTCTCATTTTTTTTTCCAAAACGCGAATCTTATTCCGCCAATGAATATTCTTTTAGTAATTTCTTTTCCCCGAATGAAATATATAGAAAGATAGATAGATAGATATTGTTATGAGGTGTGAATGAAGACTCAAATGAGAACGGGATGGTGTGAAGCCCTCTGAAGACATCGTTGGGTCGGAGAAGATTTTTCTGCAAGTCTTCACCGAAGATTTCTATCTGCTCCAGTAGAAGACTTGTGTTTTTCTCCCCGAAGATAATCTTTGAAAATATTAAAAAAAAAGAAAAAAAAAAGAAAAAAAAAAGAATCAAATTAATATAACAATTAATCTCGTATCGAGGTCCACCATTATGTTTTAGTCTGAAAAATGTTAAAGATTTAAGAACTGAAAAAAAATTACTAATTTATATTTTTATTTACTTTACTTTTTCTCTATTGAAAGATTTTTTTTTATCTCTTTTGTTATTTCATATGAAAATCAAAAGTCATTCCATTATTATTATTATTATTATTATTATTATTATTATTATTATTACTATTATTTTAATTATTATTATTATTATTTTCAATTATTTTGATGTTTATTAAGCTTATATATATATATATATATATATATATATATATATATATATATATATATATATATATATATATATATATATATATATATATATATATATATATATATATATATAACTGCCTGGCCTAATGATGCCTGGCTTAACTGCCTGGCCTAATGATGCTTGGCTTAACTGCCTTGGCTAAGGATGTTGGGCTTAACTACTTTGTCTGAGGGTGTATTTCTTAACTGCCTGGCCTAAGGATGTTTGGCTGACTTGCCTTATCTAAGAAGGTTTGGCTTAACTACCTGGTCTATATGTGGCCGAACTGTCCGGAAAAAACCGAAACGCTTGACTGGCTGGCCTAAAAAGAAGGGCATAGGTGTCTGGACTAAACATGTTTGGCTTGAATGCCTGGATAGGGATGTTTGGCTTACCTGATTTGTATAGGGGTGCGAGGCTTAAGTGCCTAGGCTAAGGTTGTATGGCTTAAATGCCTTACCTTAGGAACTATGGCTTAGAGGCCATGCCTAAGGAAGTTTTG
>NC_090744.1:44722819-44905319 GCF_036898095.1 Palaemon carinicauda
ATACTAAGGGGAGGTAACAGCATTTGCTTGCAAGGGATACACAGTTATGTGTCTCCCACTCTCCCTTTATAGCTTCCTGTCCTAAGCTATTTTGTCAAAAGATGACTTTTGCATATTGTTTATCAGTGTGTGATAATCAATTGAATACTCATTTCTGTTCTCTTTTCCTTACAGGAGGAACACCAGATGATGTGTCACAGTCTTCTGCAGGTTTAAGAGTGAGTATTTTCACGGACATAATACATGCAGGTTTCATGCCCCCCCCCCCCCCCCCCGCAATATTATCTCCGAATCCCCAACCCTTTCTGAGACCATCCGGCCTGTAACTAGGCCGGACCTTGTTGTCCGAAGGTCTCGAAAATCTCAAGTTAATAGAGGCTAGGGATACAGTTCGTAACAACTTACGCAATTAAGTGTGAGGTTTCTAAAATCTCTCCAGAACCGTACCTACCGATATTACAGCTGCCTCAAAGTGCGACATCCTGCCCTTTATCCTTCCTTTCTCCACTCTAGTTCGAGGGGAGGAGGTGGGGATAGGGGTACCGCCCCCTTTCGCTGCCATTGCAAACACGATGGCAGTCTACAGCTGTCGAACTACGGTTGGTTTGTTTTCAGGTGTTGTCTAAAACAAAAAGGCACAGTTCAGTTACGAACTCGCGAAAACACGGAAACTCTACGGAAATTGGACAGAAGATTTCACTGATTCGCTGTTGTAACTGGCAAATTGGTGATCCTTTCAACGGCAGTCATTGATTCACTGTCACATCTGACTCTGCCTCCGAGAGCCGGCAGTGTATGCCCTTGGTCACCACCCAGTCAATGGCTGGGTTGGTGTGCATTCAGTCGGTAGCCAGCCGACAACTGGCGGACCGCCGACAGCCCGAGGGGTCGCCAACGAATTGGCGGGCTGCCGGCTATGCGTAAGGTTTCACCACTACCCAGTCACATTGAATGTTGGCTAGGATGGTGTGCCTTCTGTCGGCGACCCGCTGGTGACCGGCGAGTCACTGACATGCCGGAGAACTGCTAGCCATATCGGTACTGAAGTACTGTGCCAGTTGACTTATCCCCAAGTACTAGCCTTGACGGTAGTATGCCGGTAATGCCGGTTGTATAGGTATATACAATAGCCTGTACATCTGTAGTATATAATCATACCACAGACAGAAATCTATGGTACATAACTATACAATAGAATAGTTTTCCAATATACTCTGTGCATCTAAGCACAATCTCTTGCAGAGACCTACCTGAATTGGGGACTGAATTCCCCCTTTCTTACGCTGACTCTTCATGTCTCTTTGATTCTCATTTTTAATTCCCTGGATGTAGGCGCTGTTTACGCTACTCTATCCCTATGGGCTAGAATCTTTCATTGCCCACCACCCCTTAAAGAGGATGCCATAGAATGCCCTAGAATCAATAGTTAGGAAGGTCTTAGCAATTGGCTGGCGGGATTCATACGTATGTGTCCCTCCTACTTTTTGCCAGCGTACTTATCCTAAGCTTTATACAATAGAAAGGAATCTTCTATTACAGTGAAACACTACACTGGGAAGCTGATATCTTACAACGTCTGGAGTAGAGACCTCTTTCCAAACGAGATAGTTGTAAAGACGATTAGGGAGGCCACCACGGAGAACAAGGGCTTCTCCAATAGTGGTGCATCCTTTCAGAAGGAAAGTCCTCTGCAGTGGTGGGTCTTCAACCTAAAACGAAGACGGAAAAGTTTATTAATTTTCCTTGGGATGTTCATCAGCATCCCACAGTCACAATGACCGTCGTACCACAAGCAAACGGTCAGATATGTAATCCTTCTGATCATGCAAAGCAAACAAATGCTTCTGGTAGGAGGGAGGTTCCTTCAGGATCACTGGACCTTCGATCCTTGGGTCCAAGGCCTAATCAAGATAGGACTAGGATGGAAATAGACATACCTCCACCATCGTTTCCTCAACTCTTCCTACATTCCAAAACCCTCCTGGAAGAGTATACCTTAGAGCTCTAGAGCATACCAGCGGTAAGGAAAGTAGAGTCCATCGATTTCCAGAGAAGGCTGTTTGGCGTTCAAGAGAAGGACTCAAGAAAACTCTAAGTCATTCTGGACTTGTCGCCACTCAACAAGTTCAAATAAAACAACAAGTTCAGAATGTTAATCCTTCTGAACATAAGGACCTTATTCAATAAGGGGTGTTTGCAGTCTGGTCAGACCTGAAAGATGTCTATTGGCAACTTCCAGTCAGTCACCCCCTCCCCTCCTACCTAGGGTCCAAGTTACAGAAGATAACATATATCCTAGACAAGATTCTCGTCGGACTAGATTCAGTCCTAGGTATCTTCGCGGAATTAGCAGACACAGTCAAGCAAAAGCAAGCCTAGAAATAGTTCAGGCAACAACGGACCTGGACGACTGGCTTGGGTGGGCAGCACCCGAAATGGCTGGTCTATCAGCATCCATGGAAATGATCCGGCCCCCGGAACATCGGGGATGCAAGATTGCTTCAAGAAGTCTCGATTCTCTCTAGCTCGAGGGCTTCAATATTTTAAAAAACCATTGAAACCTGTGGTCACCCCAACTCTCCTTTCCCTTGAGGATGTAAAGGGAGATCGCAAGGTCAGTCAAGAGACTATGGTAATCAGTCAGGATTCCAAGACGCTAACAGGGAGGAGTTTTGAACTCTCTCCAGTTCACGATAATGACAGACCCAGTGCTAAGAGCACAGCTGTAAGATGCGTTAAGAGGCTGGAGAAGATATGCACCAAACGCTCAAAGAGATCTAAAAGGACCGATTATGGTCGTTCCTTCTTCGCTTACCCTACAATGACCAAAGGCCAAAAGCTCGTAGGCCATGTTAGCCCTGTAATGGGTGGGGAAACTCTCTCCACACAGATCAGACCTCCTCAAGCTGATCTGGGGCATCAAAGTGATAATGAGGCGTCGAAACTGTCGAGGATAAGGGACTTCTAATTTTATTAGGTGATGTTAGCCATCCCTTCCCTAAAGGAATGGTACCTATCAGCAGCTCATGTATAAATGATCCGCAAGGTGACAGCGGATGCTCTTCTCGGGCTCAAGCCGATAGAGTTGGAATGGTTCACGGACGCAGACCTATTCTCTCCCAGATGGGAACAAGTCCCCGAGCTGCAGATCGATCTCTTCATCACGAGAATCATCAAGATACTACCTCGATATATAGCCCCATACGAGGATCCTCTAGCGGAGATAACAGACATCATGTATCTAGAGTAGAAGGGATGGACTTAGGAATTCCTGTTCAGCCCATCCAATCTCCTGCGGAAGGCCCTCAACATGCTGAGACCCTTCCAGGGAAGAGGGGCTCTGTTGGCTCCCAAGTAGCCCAAGAGCACCCTGTTTCCTATAATGAAGGAACTGAGGCTAAGGCTAGTACTAGTTCTGCACTTAGGATTGTCCAGGAGGTTCAGAAATTTTCTGCCTTCAATTTATCACAGAGCACCCGATCCCTTCATCTTATGAATTTCTTGCTCTAACGGTTAGGAAAAGACTTGTGATCTCAGAACGCAATATAGAATTCCTAGAAGAATACAAGTTTAGTCAACTAGAAGACAATACGAGTCGTCTTGGGAAAAGTAGGTTGCTTTGTAAAAGCAAAAGGACCGAAAGGAATCTCATGATCTTCTGCCTGTCCTTCTCTGTCCACCTTTATGATCAAGGTTTGGCGGCCAACAGCACGATGGCCTTTGTAGGAGGAGGCAGTGCATCCTTGGATACTGTGAGAAGATTGGTTCCTCGGTCCTGTCCCCATGTGAACCCTTGAGTAAGCACCAAGAGTATGGCCGGCTTTGCGAGAGAGGTCGCTTGCTTGGATCTTTGGATCCATGGACTAATATCTACGTGAAAGTCAGCCTTGACTAAACCTCTTCTATATGCCCTTTAAGTGGACCTGACGAATGAAATCTTTGATAAGATTACGAAGACATGTGCAAGCTTAGGCCTGCAGCACTACCAAAGCCCATCTCATGGTCTTTGGACAAGGTCCTACATTATGCCTCACCTGTGAACAATGAAGATTATTCCCTCAAGGATTTAACCTAAAAGGTTATTTTCTGTTTGCTATAGCCTCCGGGGCTAGAGTTAGTGAAATAGTGGCCCTATCTGTAGATGAGGGCCACATTCAGTGCACAGAAGTGGGAGAACTGAATTTCTTTCCTGATCCAACCTTTCTCCATAAGGACGAGCTACCCACTAAGAGGTGGGGTTCCTGGAGAATCTGCCCACCAAAGGAAGATGTCTCTCTATGTCTGCTAGTGTGCCTAAGGTCTATCTTCGTAGAACTTCAGACTTCAGGAGAAAACAGCTCTTAATAGGAGAAACCTCTGGATCAAACTATCCCTAACAACTGAGGGCGAAGCTCACCTACCTTATTCATGGAGCGGATCCTGACAGTACTCCTGCAGGTAGTGATCCGAGAAAAATTGTTTCATCACTAAACTTTTCAGTATGTGGACTTGAGCCTTTTCGCTCATTTACTGGACAGAGGTCGTCCAGAGTGTCTTACAGACACTATGCTAAGCAAGTCTATGAATTGAAGCATTATGTGGTGGCAGCAGGACCCTGTCGTCTAGTCTGCGATGAACAGTCAATTGATTGGGACCATCGATTAAAAGGAGAAGGGGTCAGCATTTTTCGTGTGACCCCCCCTTGGAATAAGTGTTGCCAAGGTAACACCAAATCTGTTCAGAATCTCAGGTGTGAAATTATACAGATAACTTTAGTGCCGTGTGTACATAGTACACAGTGTTGATAGACTATATCATGTACAGAAATTATAAAGAGAAGTCTTATCAAAAGAGTTTTTCTTCAGTCTGAGAGTGGCACTCATCGTTTCTTCCCCTTTCAAAAAAGGGAACATTAATTTCTGTATACAGTATGTCTCTTGTATAATTCCCTTATCATGCTATATTCATTTAGCATGTAGTCATTTATTAGAAGTAAATGTCTATTAAAATGCAGTTGCATCCTAATTCGCCCTACAATTGCATGTTCAAGATGCCAGAGTTCCTTGACTTACTCATGTAAGTATTTCTCATATCATTGTATGCTTACAAACAACGGATAGGGACACTGAAATTGGTTCGGCAATATATACAAACCTTGAGACCGTTTGTATTCTCAGTGTATACTTATGTTTGTTCATACAATATATGCTACCTTGAGGTCCCTTTCCTACCGTCTAAAATTACTCTTCCCTGCAGGGGGCAGGAAACACTAACATTGTTATGCTTAGTGATAATGACGGATAACGGTAACGTCATTTGTCTCAATTGGCTCTTTTGGCCGTAGAAATATTATCCCAAGGTTAAGGCACTGATGAAAATCCACAGATACATTAATTCTCTTGTATGCTTCCATAAGGACGTCATGGCTTGAGCCCAAAAAACGGATTTTGAGCGAAGCGAAAAATCTATTTTTGGGTGAGATGGCCATGACGTCCTGATGGACCCACCCATCTTTTCTAAAGAAAAGATCTTCATAGTTTCCCTCCCAAACTACTGTATCTATAGCACCATGCTCAACGCTACAAGGAATGACCGCCATATGGGAATTGGCGCAGTTGTGATACTCAATAGTAGTACGGGAACTAGGGTAACCTTGATGCGGCTCCCCTTCTAATTCTGCCACGTATCCCCCTCAAAGCGTAAAGACTATTCGGGGTGCAGATTGCCATGTGGCGTGTCAAGAATACGTCCCCTGATTTATATGCGACATCCTTGAGAGTAAACCTAAAGGATACTCGCGCCAGAAGTTAGAATTCTGTGAAACCTTTAGTTTAATTCTCTGGGAATATCACTGTAGTCATATATACCCTTAGGAAACTATTGAAGGAACCTTCCATCAGGACGTCATGGCCATCTCACCCAAAAATAGATTTTTTGCTTCGCTCAAAATCTGTTTTTTGGGCTCAGGCCATGTCGTCCTGATGGAAGTTCCTTTAAAGTAGCTTCCTAGGGTATATTTAACTACAGTGATATTCCCAGAGAATTTTACCTTAAGGTACCCAGATTTCTAACTTAGCGCGAATATCCCTAATTTACTCTTATAGGGATATCGCATAATATCAGAGGATGTATTCTTGAAACGCCACATAACTATCTTCACCCCGAATAGCGTTAACGCTTCGAGAGGGAAAAAGTCGCACAAAACGAAAGGGGAGCCGTTATTAAGGTACCTCTCCTCCCCGTTTCGAGTTTGTATATGACGTCATCAATGGTGCCATGTTTATTCCTTATCTCGTAGCTCTGTTCCTCGGTGATTCCCTTGTGCTCTCTCGTTATCTTGGATATTAATCAACACTATGATGCTTTCTCCAGCCTCTTCTGCCTCTGGAAAGTTGAGTATTATCTTTACTTTGTGTAAATGTAAGCTCTTGTTGTTTTGAATTAAAATCAAAAGTGATATTAACGTATACAAGAGCTGTTGCCTACTGGAGGCGTCATGGACGCTGTCGCTCACTATGCACGAGTCATTTAGTTAGCCAGAGCGACTTTCCCCGGTCTTATGCTTTAATAAATTTACCTACTTAGCCTTCCTACTGGGAATTCGTTATATTATGCCGATAGTATTTATCAGTTTCGGCGATTTAGGTAACCGATCATCGCTTACGCTAGGCTTAGTAGCCTAGGCATTTGCTTTCAGTACTTTTATGCATGATATAATATATTCTCCTAGTGTGATAATTTTATTGAAGCCATAGGCAGTTATTTATACTTGTAAGATAATTACTGAAATAATTTTCCTCTTCCAAGATAGTATACAAGAGAGTTTCGGTGATTTAGGTAATCGATTCTCACAGCGCCTAGGCTAATAGCCTAATGGGCTTAAATATACTTTCGCACACTTCCCTAATTGTTCTTTCTCCTCTAGAGGTCTAAGATCAATCCCTTCTTCCCTCTGATTTAGCCAAGGGTTAACCCTAGTGTTATGATATAAGATTTAATCCTTTATTTATAATAAGGTTATCCCCTTTATTGCACCTCTCTTGTTTTCATTGTACTTATACCCGCTGTTGTGTTTCGAACGTTGATATTGTTGACCGGACCGAGTCCCCACATTCCAACAATAAACGGGAAGCCATGATTTTTTCTTCTTATTGAGTCAAACCTCTATAAATGGCGACGAAATTTCTTATAAGGTAATTAGTCAGTATAATAAGAAAGATAAAGTGATGTCTCAGTTAATTAATTGTCTAAGATTCGGCTGGACTGAAGAAAATAATTTGTCTCTCATGGAATATTGTAATGTTAAAGATGAATTGTCTCTTCAAGATGAGGTAGTGTTATACAGGAATCTTATTGTAATACCTGTAAAATTGAGGTGTAGGGTATTGACTCATTTACATAATGGCCATTGTCGGGAATTTCGACCCGATCAATCGAAATTCCCGCCATTTGACTCCACCTACGACTACGTCAAATTGGAGGGAGAGGAGAAACTCGCGGGCGAATGAATGTAGTTCCAGACGTGAACGTTTAGAGCCAAAAAAGGAAACCACCTGGTAGGAAGGCGCTGAGACTAATAAAATCAATTGCTGGTAATTTAAGATTAGGAAAAATAAAGTCATTCTGTTGTAACATGATAAAAAAATCCAATCTAGAAATTTAGGTTCAGGACAAATTGCGCCAAAAAGGTGACGTCGGAGGTTGCAAGGATAGCTCGTCCTCTTTGATCCAACGTCCCCAACCGAAGTAAGTCCCTTCTAATTGTTCTCTCTCCCCACGCCTATTGTACCCAGGTCGGTTTCCGTGTAGGTTTTGATAGTTGTAGTAATGTTTTTTATCTGTTGATATTTTGTTGATCCTTGTGCCAGGGGATCATTGGTATTGTGTAAAGCACGTCTAGGGGTCTCGATAAGGGTTTTATCGAGGTAACTTTATGAATGCTTAATTAATTTGTTGTTATCTTGAGTCCGAAGTGGACATAGTTTTTTTTCAGTCACATGTTCTCGAATGTAAAGTAAAGTTTAATTTTTCATGTTTCCTACGTATTAGATTATTTTTGTAATAAAACTTGTTAAAGATGCCCATATTCTAATTAATCACCTGATGGTTTTGAGTAGCTTGTCCCTCAGACTTTGTGATCTGCCCAGTACATCGGGCTATTTTGTATAAACCGGTGATAATTCGCCACATTTGGTCCTTCGAACCGGATCACAAGTGCTTCCCAGAGCCGGACGGAACTAATTGGAGTATGAGTTTTAGAGTAGCGTTGATAGGGCACAGCCAACTCCCACCAAATCTACCTCAATGTTCGGGTAACGTAATAGAAATCTACCGCAGGCCGGGGGGCCTAGTCCACCATTTCTTGAACGATCAGTTGGAATTCTGGGACAAGAGGTACGATTTGGTTATTCTATATCTAGGAGGGAACGACCTGGCTAATGAACATCCCAAAACTGTGTGGGACAATTTGAAGGTCCTCATTGAGCGGTTGAGGAACATAGCGGGGAGCATTGCAATTTGTGACGCAGAGGTTAGGGAATATCTGCCCGATAACCGTTTTTCAATTGATTCAACAGAGTACATGAAAAAAGTAAAAAATTTCAATGCCAGAATTAAGAAGTATTGTTCAAAGAGGCTTCAGTACGGTGTGAGTCACCTGCCCATGAATACCAGAGCCTACCGCGAGGGTAGAGTAAGAGACAGGGTACATTTTGACGAGTCAATCCGCAACGCTTTCCTCAACCGGCTGATGAGGTTGATTAGGAGGGAGAGGGAGAGAAGTAACAATTAAAAGTTCATCTACGTCTCGATGTGCGATCACCCACGTGGGTCAGTTCTTTGAGTCCCTACTTAACGTAAAATTACCTTTCTTTCCTTGTCTTGCCAAACCCCCTAAAACGTAAAGTAAAGTTAAACAAGATGGCGGTGGCCACGATCGTTCATATCGAGGCGTCGATGGGCCTACTGGAGGATTTACTAAGCGAAACGCAAAGGGCACTGATAGAGACCTACTCCGAGTCCGTTTACCAGAATTTGGTAACGGAGTTGCAGGCAGAGGTCCGACAGCTTAAAGAGCTATACAAAAACCAGAGAGTTAAATTAGAGTCTAGTATCGAAGCCCGAATTAGGCATATGTTAGGTGAAGCGACACGCGCTTCCACTCTATTGTACAATAGAATAGATAAAGTGAAAGGCCCTTCAACGGGGAATGTTGCCCTCCCCAGGTTGAAGCCGCTGCCTCTCCCCACGTTTGAAGGGGAAGTGCAAGAGTACGCATCGTACCGTGAACTATTCACGATCCACGTGGATCGAAGAGCTGATTTAGACGAAGTGTCTAAATTCACGTATTTATTGGGGACGTTGGGCAAAGAGCCGCTTAGGATTATCAAATCTCTGAGTGTAACCGCCGCGAACTATAGTGTAGCATTAGATTTATTAGATAAGCAGTATGGCAACGTGCACCAAACACTCGTGATTCTGCACCGCAAGTTAGCAAACATCTTTGTGCCGTCACTAAACCCAGTAGAATTAAAAAGGTTCCGTTTTGAGTTGACTATCATTATTGAGCAAATCAAAAGACTTAGTACCAATGACTTAGGCCAGGGCATGGTCATGAGCCTCATTAATCAAAAATTGTCAGAGGGAAAACTATACCGCAAGGTGGTAGAGCATTTGAGGAAATGCGACTATACGTTGGACGAGTTTTTTGAGGCCATAGATTTCATAGTAAGAATGTTAGAAGACGATGCGTTGCAGAGAGGCGACAGTCTTGAGAGTGACAAAAGACCAGACAGTAGTGTAAGACCGAAAACCCATCCCATCCACCATAATTCCTGCCCATTTTGTAGCGAACGGCATCCGCCTCACGGATGTCGCCAAGTGACAGACGTAGCTGCTAGACGTCGCATTTTACTAAAAAGGGGTCTTTGTTTCAATTGCACGAAATCAGGCCATAGTAGCGATAAATGTCCCGTATCAAATTCCTGTAGAAACTGTAATGCTAAGCACCACACTGCGATTTGCGACGCGGGTAGACCGCAATCAATCCCTAGTCATAGTAATAGTCAATCAACAACGTCCCGCCCCGTAGTAAATGCGACGCCTGCACAGAACCAAAATGCCCCCGTCCGTCTAAGGTTAAAGTAGAATCTAAGCCGTGCACGAGCGCAAAGATCGCGCAGAGGTCTGATGTGGACCTCCCATGCACTATCTTGCCAACAGCCATGGCAGGTATTCAACAAAGGCAAGGTAGTAAGCGAGTCCGCCTATTTCTCGACTCAGGAAGCCAGAGGAGCTTCATCTCTGCAAAAAATTGCCCGTCAATTAGGCCTACCGGTGGTAGGAAGAGTATCCTTGAATATAGCTCCGTTTGGTTCCGAGGAAATAAGCGGCCAATACGATGTAGTAAGTTGCAGGGTTGAAATGGGGAAAAGAATCGTGCGTATGAAATTGGTGGCACACGAACACGTGGACGTCCCGATACATAACGTGGGTTATGTTAAAGTCAGACAGCATCTGTTGACCAAGGGAGTCACGTTAGCCGATCCAGCAAACCAATCAGATACCATGAAGAACGTTCACATATTAGTTGGGGCTGATTATTTTAGCTATTTTGTCATAGGTGTAGAAAAGATAGATGGGATAAATCTTTTCTTAACGCATAATGGTATGTCCCCGTACGGGAAGGTGCCACAGTGGCTGTTCCAAGGGGAAAAGGTCGACCAAGTAAGAACGTTGAGAGTGTGCAGAATCACGGACGAGCCATATCTGTATGATGTAGATGAGTGGTGGCGATTAGACCGTGTTGGTATCGCCCCATCTGAGCAATACACTGTTCGCGAGGCCGAGGCCGTGCGAAAGGTATCGCAAAGCGTTGTAAGAAAACCTGAGGGATATCAGGTTAGCCTACCATTCGGATCGGATGCTAGGCCAGAAACAAATTATCGTAACGCTATGGCGCAGTTGGAGTCGTTGCAGACAAAATTCAGAAAGGATAGGGAATATCTTGAACAATATCAGGGAGTGATAGATAAGTATCTCGAAGCAGGTTTTATATCAGAAGTGAAAAATCCCGTAGTGGAAGGTTATTACATGCCACACTTTGGTGTTAAGAAAGACAGCCGTACCACCCCCCTTAGAATCGTGTTCAATGCCTCTGCCAAGTCACAAGGTTGCAAGTCCTTGAATGAATGTCTTTTACCTGGGCCCAATTTGGTAGAAGTAGCATATAGTTTAATTATAAGGTTTAGGTTGAATCGATATGCCATGTTAGCCGACATAAGTAAAGCATTCCATCGTGTTTTGTTAGATCCTCGTGATGCCAAATACACACGATTTCTGTGGCGCAAGGCAGCTGGTCGAGCGCTTACCTTCGCCTTTAGAGTCGTGGTGTTCGGCATCACAGCTAGTCCATTTTTGCTACAGCAAATATTAAATTGTCATTTTAAAGAGGAAGGGCGCCCAGATTTAGTAAAATCTTTTTATGTCGATAATTATCTGGCCACGTTTGAAGATATAGAACATATGAGGCAAGAGCATGAGTCTGTTCATAACATCTTAAAAAGGGCGGGTATGCCCTTAGAAGGGTGGGCCAGCAATCACTTGGCCTTCGATAGCGAGAAACAGTGGAGTGAGCCTGTGAGTGTGAACGTGCTCGGGCTGCGATGGGCCCGGGACGTGGACAGATTGTGTGTGAAAGAAAGCAAAAGGATCTGTGAGTTGGGGGAGGGATGGGTGCCCACGAAGCGTAGGGTACTTTCCCTATTAGTCTCCATATATGATCCGATAGGTTTGATAAGCCCATTATTTGTAAGGGGAAAGCTTTTCCTTCAACAACTATGGGAGGATAATGTAGGTTGGGATGATGTTTTAGGAAAAGAGAGGGCTAAAGAGGCAAGTGAATTGTTGAATGATTTGAAAGCGGTGAGCGACATCACCTTTCAAAGATCAATAGGAAAAAGAGGCTTACAACTTCATGTGTTCACTGATGCCAGCAGTAAGGCATATGGAGCAGTAGCATATACTAGGGACGAATGCAATCGGGTAAGTCTGGTAACGAGTAAAACCCGGATCACTCCGAAAGGGATGAGCAAGCTGACGATCCCTAAGCTAGAGTTGCTGGCCTTGTTGTTAGGCAGCAGACTAGCAAGAACGCTCAAGGATCTGATCGAGCCACGGGAAATAGTAATGTGGACCGACAGTAAGGTAACGTTGGCATGGGTAGCATCGCCCGATGCCAGGTCTAATAAAAATGTGTTTGTTTCTAACAGAGTGGCGGAAATTAATTTTATTCAGCAGGTTTGTAGTTTCAGTCTGAACCATGTCCCTAGTCAGCAGAACCCTGCCGATATCCTATCCCGAGGCGCAACGGCTCAACAATTGCAAGCTAACCCCCTGTGGAGGAAC
The DNA here is from genome assembly GCF_036898095.1 of Palaemon carinicauda. Lineage (NCBI taxonomy): Eukaryota > Metazoa > Arthropoda > Malacostraca > Decapoda > Palaemonidae > Palaemon > Palaemon carinicauda. The sequence continues at coordinate 44,735,204 of NC_090744.1, forward strand.
GGTCCAGAATTCCTCAGAACCACGGGAAGGCCTGTTCCTTGCGAGGAGGAAGATCTGCTACATCAAACTCACGTAGTAGCGGCGGTGCAGGAGTTGAGGGAGGAGATGTGTCCTACCCCCCCAGGCGAGATTTGGGACGTCCTGAAAAGGGAAGTAGGGTTCCAATTCTTGTTACGAGTAGCCAGACTAGTTTTAAAGTTTGCTAAGATAGAACGGCATCCGTTCAGTATTGTTGTAAAATTAGAGCAAAAACATTATTTGCCTACTGTTTATGCCTACTTAGAGGGCGGAGTCAGACCCCCTCGTGAAGTTGCTAATTTTGCTAGACAATTGAATTTAGTTTTGGTAGATAATCTCATCTGCACCAGGGGACGAGTGTCCCATGTAGGAGAAACTGATTATTTAATTCTCTTGCCAGCCAAAGGGCATTTGGTTAGGATGTATCTAAATTATTTACATCAGTTACATTTGCATTGTGGGGTGAATACTCTAATAGGTATCTTTCGACAGAAATGTTGGGTGGCGGGTCTACGTTCCATTGCGAAGCAAACCGTGCGGCAATGCCCTGAATGCAAGCTGGCCTTCCAGCCTCTAACGAGACAGCCACCACCACCCCCCCTGCCAAAGGAAAGGATCACCCTCACAAAACCGTTCACGGCGGTCGGAGTGGACCACACAGCAGCAATACACACGGAGACACGGCCAGGGTATATACTTATCGTAACTTGCATGGCCAGCAGAGCCGTGTACCTTGACTTCTGTCCCTCTTTGGAAGCAGAAGAATTCGTGTTGGCACTTAGACGGTTTAGCGCCACCCACGGTGCCCCACAGCTCATCATGTCCGATAACCATCAAACCTTCAAGGCTGCCAGCCACCTCCTGCAGGGACTTTATGAAGAGGATGAAGTCCAGCAGTTCCTGAGGAAAACTGGCATAAAGTGGCGGTATCAGACGCCCCGTGCACCTTGGAAAGGTGGGTTCTTCGAGCGTTTGATAGGAGTAACGAAACGGACCCTCCAGATAGCCCTCGGAAAGAAGTACCTGCCGGACGCCCACGTGCTAACCCTCGTGAAAGAAGCAGAAGCAGTGGTGAATAATCGACCGCTCATGTACAGCGGTGACGAGCGCGAGGATGAAGTCCTCACCCCCTCCCATTTGATAAGAGGACACCAAGTCCACCTCATGGCCCCGATCTTACCGGACGACCATCTCAACGCAACCTTCACCTCTCGGAAGCTACGTGATCGTTACGTAAGATTGACAGATTCGCTCAAAGCCTTTAGGGAACGCTGGAGAAAGGAATACTTAAGTGCCTTGAGGGCCCGGCACGACAGTCGGCCCGGGGAACCCTCCAAGCTGCACCCCGGAGACATCGTGCTAGTTAAGCAGGACAATAAGAAGAGAGCGACTTGGCCTCTGGGACGTGTCGTGGAGACGTATCCTGACGACAACGGAGTCGTACGCTCGGCGAAAGTGTTGTTTGAGGGTGTCGAATCGCTGCGAGCTGTCAGCCACCTGGTTCCCCTAGAAATAGCCCCCTCTGAGGATGACCATGAAGGAGACGACGGCGATGACGGAGAAGAGGGTGCGTACAGTTCGACAGCCGGAATGCCAGGGATAGCGGAGACGTCTGGGAACGACCAGGGTATGGCAACAGCTACGACAACTCAACAACCAGCCACAGGAACGGACGACAACGACGAGGAAGGTGAGAACTATGCAGTTAGTGAAAGAAGTGAAAATGAAAATGAAACAGAGCAGACGAACGCACAAGGACGTTCTGCACGCCCATTGAGAAGGGCTGCCGCGAAACAGCGAGAACTAATGGACTGTCTGCTGAAAGGTGACGATATATAAAAAGTAACTGTAAACTGTAAGTGAAAAGGGGGCGTGTTCTATCTGGAAGGTAGGGAGGGTGGAGTTTGTGAGGTGTGCGTGAATCTGCGGAGGTTGGAAGTGCTTAGGGGTGGAGAACGGGGACGGGATGGTCTCTCGTGCGTACAGGCCGAGCGTTGCACAGAACCAGCCCCTCCCTCTTGTACTCCATTAAGTAACAGCCTGCATGTAGCAGCGCTATAGAAGTCTCGATTATTGTGAGTTGAGACAGACTGAATTTGAATTGTCATTTATGTATTTCTGCCATTTCTTGAATTGTCTTAGGCCCATTGCCTAATTGTCTTTGCACTTGAATTATTATGATTGCATTTCTGCCATTTCTTGAATTGTCTTAGGCCCATTGCCTAATTGTCGTTGCACTTGAATTATTATGATTGCATTTCTGCCATTTCTTGAATTGTCTTAGGCCCATTGCCTAATTGTCTTTGCACTTGAATTGTCATGATTGCATTTCTGCCATTTCTTGAATAGTCTTAGGCCCATTGCCTAATTGTCTTTGCACTTGAATTTTCATGATTGCATTTCTGCCATTTCTTGAATAGTCTTAGGCCCATTGCCTAATTGCTTGCCAATTGAATTCTGTAAAATGTGTACATTATCACTTATTTCTGCTGTTCCTTATGTGTATTACACGAGTGCTTTAGAATTGCTAGGCCCATTGCCTATTTTGATCTGTTATATGACTGTATATTATTGCTGTTGTATATTGTGCGTACTCTGTTCGAGTCGTTGCGGAGCGCTACGCAGCGAGCCTAACAGAGTCTCGGAGTAAGCCACTCCCCTCACCCCGAGTCTAGCTCCATCCAATTGACCGACGTTTCATCGCTCCTTATTTTGGGGCGTGGAGGATGTCGGGAATTTCGACCCGATCAATCGAAATTCCCGCCATTTGACTCCACCTACGACTACGTCAAATTGGAGGGAGAGGAGAAACTCGCGGGCGAATGAATGTAGTTCCAGACGTGAACGTTTAGAGCCAAAAAAGGAAACCACCTGGTAGGAAGGCGCTGAGACTAATAAAATCAATTGCTGGTAATTTAAGATTAGGAAAAATAAAGTCATTCTGTTGTAACATGATAAAAAAATCCAATCTAGAAATTTAGGTTCAGGACAAATTGCGCCAAAAAGGTGACGTCGGAGGTTGCAAGGATAGCTCGTCCTCTTTGATCCAACGTCCCCAACCGAAGTAAGTCCCTTCTAATTGTTCTCTCTCCCCACGCCTATTGTACCCAGGTCGGTTTCCGTGTAGGTTTTGATAGTTGTAGTAATGTTTTTTATCTGTTGATATTTTGTTGATCCTTGTGCCAGGGGATCATTGGTATTGTGTAAAGCACGTCTAGGGGTCTCGATAAGGGTTTTATCGAGGTAACTTTATGAATGCTTAATTAATTTGTTGTTATCTTGAGTCCGAAGTGGACATAGTTTTTTTTCAGTCACATGTTCTCGAATGTAAAGTAAAGTTTAATTTTTCATGTTTCCTACGTATTAGATTATTTTTGTAATAAAACTTGTTAAAGATGCCCATATTCTAATTAATCACCTGATGGTTTTGAGTAGCTTGTCCCTCAGACTTTGTGATCTGCCCAGTACATCGGGCTATTTTGTATAAACCGGTGATAATTCGCCACAGCCATAATGGAATAAATGCCATGAAAGCTGAGGCTAGGAAATGGGTTTGGTGGCCAAAGATTGACCAGGACCTTGCAGAGATGACAAAGAATTGTGCTATTTGTTTTAAGAATTATAATTCACCACCAGCTAATACGTTGCCATGGCCTAATACAGGAAAACCATGGTCTAGGGTCCATATGGACTATGCAGGTCCTATAGATGGTAAATATTTTCTAATTGTCATTGATTCTTACAGTAAGTTCTTAAATATAAAGTTTTCTTATTCTGCTACATCTGGTGTCACTATAAATCACTTAAGGGAAGTGTGTTCTAATTTTGGCTTGCCAGACATGATAGTGTCAGATAATGCCACCAATTTTGTATCACAAGAATTGGAAATGTTTTTGCAAAAGAATGGTATAAAACATGTGTGTTCTGCCCCGTATCACCCAGCCTCTAATGGTCTTGTAGAACGATCTGTAAGGACATTTGAGGAGGGTTTAAGAAAATTTAAAGAGGGAGATTATACTACTAGGGTTAGTCGTTTCCTTTACAATTATAGAAGAACTGTACATTCGTCTACAGGAAAAGCTTCTGCAGAGATTATGTTTAATAGAAATTTTAGAGGTACTGTAGATGTAAAACTGAAAGAAAGTAAACAATGTAAGGATAGTATTTCAAATGAAGAAAACATGTACAAAGTTGATGATGCTGTGTTTGTACGTAACTATGGTAAAGGTCCACCATGGGTGGAAGGCAGAATTGTGGAAGTATTGGGGGTTAAGAAATTATAAAGTGCAAGTACATTGTTCAGGTAATATATGGAAAAGACATTCGGATCAATTGATACATAGATATTTCGGTGATTTTAATCAGTCTAATAATGAAATATTGAATAATGATTATGAAACTGATAATACTGTTGTAACAAGTGTTCCTTGTGAAATAACAACCAATTCTAATATCATAGGAACAAATGATGTACCTTCAAGAGATATTATTAATGTACCTTCTAGAGATGCGAGTAATAGTTACTGTGATGAGTTGCCTATACAGACTCCAGTAGTGAGAAGGTCACAAAGGAATGTAAAACCACCTGATCATCTTAATCTATAATTAAGCGTTTTGAATTCATATAGAATTTTCAGGTTCCCTTGTTTAAAGAATTTTGATGATTTATTTTTTATACGTGATGTTTAAAAAATTTTGATATATTTTTTTATTTTTGCAGTTATTGCAAATTCTAGGGGAAAGGAATTTTATGATATAAGTGATTTAATCCTTTATTTATAATAAGGTTATCCCCTTTATTGCACCTCTCTTGTTTTCATTGTACTTATACCCGCTGTTGTGTTTCAAACGTTGATATTGTTGACCATACCGAGCCCCACATTCCAACAATAAACGGGAAGCCATGATTTCGTCTTATTGAGTCAAACCTCTACACCTAGTCAGTTTTATCTGGATTGTATTTGGGTAAAACTAGGCTAGGGTGTTTCTGCCCTTGTCCTGTAACCAGAGTGACTGGTTTTTGGGATTAGTCAGAACATCAGAGTATTCTGTCTGGGGTCTGTAGCTGCCTGACAAAGCAAATGAGATTCCTTTGCTAGGTTAGGCTGCAGACATGGGAGGCTAGACCTCCCTAGGCCACACCTGAAGGTTTCTGTACGAGATGATCTCTTCTTTCTGTGGCTTAGCAGACTAGTCCTGTGCTGTCTTTACCCTAGGTTGGAGAATAGAATTCTCCTTTGCCTGGGGAAATAACGGCACCAAACCCCATTGCTGTATTTCTGGAGGTGGCAAGGTGCTGCCAACCTCCTTGCTGTATTCGACTAACCTAGGCTAGGATGAGTTTTCTTAGCACTAAGGATAGTCGTATACTAGAGCGGAGTTTGTTAGGTGCGGTAGGGTAGGCTTCAGGGCTAACCCTTCCTCATATAGGACCCTCATCCCTCCCCCTCTGTCCTTTTGTGATGGTACAAAACCTTGGCCACTGTCCTACATTCGACCCTAGTATAGGGTAGGTTGCAGGACTGGCTTACACTTCTGCTGGCCGGCAGAAGCCCCTCTTTCTCTTGGAGTGTTCTTCAGACCTCTCTTGGTCTGCCATCCATATGTATGTTGTCTGTTGGTAGAGCACGGCAATTTATGGATGGATGGAAGCTTGAATGTCACATTCTCCCCTTCCATTTGTTCACTCATTCTGGATGGAAGGCAGTAAGTCAGTGCTGCCTTCCAGCCTGGCATCCATACCTTTCCCTTATTAGTGTATAGTACCATCAGGTCCCCGTCTGCCGGTTTAGCGGCCGGCAGCCGGGTGGGTTGTAGATCTCTGGTTTATTAAATGTCGCCGGCCGGCATAGACTGCCATCAACCGTGGCTGGCTGGCAACTGACTGCACACCTAATACTCTGCCGGCCACTACGATTAGTGGCCGGCAGCCGGGGTGCAGTCGGCTGCCGGCTTATTACCCACTGCCGGCCGGCACCCAGAGACCAGCGATATGCCTCCCACTACTTCCAAAGGTAGTATACCTTGGAATTGTACCCCGGCCGGCACTACAATATATGATTATACAGTAGCCAGTATTTTGCAGTATAGTATATAATGCAATAAGAAAACTACAGTATAGATTATACTGTAATACAAAATATTTTCCAACATACAATGTGTTGTCTTGTACAGCCTATTGTGAGACCGTACAGTATAGAGAAAGTGAGTTTTTTCTTTAAATATATTAAAATCTCTAATATTAAAACTTCTGGAAACTGGTGTTGAGTTACACCTATATATCCTTAGAGGATAACAAATTCCAAAGGTTTTCGAGAATATGAATTAACCCTAGTTTTAATGTTATGGGAGGTCACAGCAATTGGCTGGGCAGGAAATACATGTATGTGTCTTTCCTTTTTTCCTTTCTAGCTTATCTATCCTAAGCTACATACAATAATATTAAATTGTATATTAAATTTTGTGAAGCTTTTCACGGGATACTCATTGGTATCTCTTCTCTTTACAGGAGGACCAACAGAAGTGCGAGAGTATATTTTGTAACGTCCGCAGTAAGAACTTCAGCGGACATGAGCTGTGCATGCTCGCTGCGCAGTCTCCAAAGGCAATCTCAAGTATTGGGACCCACAGGTATGTGACGTATGTACTAACCTGATTACTGAGGTATTTGACTCTCCTAAGTCGGCGGAGTCAAAAGATGCAGCTAGGGAAAAGTTGCGTAATTGGGTCAGGGGTTTTCAGAAAAACACCACGAGGCCTTACCTTCCATGTGAGAAGATGCGGACCTATCTTTTCCCCAGGGCATCTTCGGAGGCAGTAATTCCTCAGCCTCATTCAGAGATCCCTGTTGTTCAGATTCCGGTAGATTCGGAGGTCTCGGATGCGCTACATGACATCCAACTGGACGATAGGATGTCAGAAGTGTCGGAGTACACTGAAAAGGACCTTCTCGCAGATGGTCAGGAAGAGAAGCTGACCCAAGCTCCTGAGACCGAGGAGGAAGAGGACGACGAGGTGTCAGTCTCATTGGTTCTGCCCCAGAACCAGTTCCCTCGACATCTTCTGCTATCCCAGAGGAACTGGGAAGGACTGTTTCTTCCATTGTTGAAATGATTCAACAAATGCAGAAGAAAAATGATGAGAAAGAAGCTGTGATGAAGCTGGAGATGTGTAGACTCGCAGCATCACGCGGGCCTCAGAAGAAACTCAGTGTTAAGGACCTTCCTCTGTGTTCGGATGCAAACCCGTGGCGGTATGCTGAACACATGCTGATGACAATTGGGAAGATTGTCATCTTGGAGAAGCTGGGATCAATCCCCATTGAAGAGGTGGAATTCTGGCCCAGCAAGGAGTCTTATCCGGACTGCTATGTCCGCCTCAGGAAGGAACCAGCCTCAAAGGAGGAAACGGAGCCAAAGGAGGTCATAGTCTTTGACCATGGTAAAGCACAGGCTTTACTTTCTAGCTCGATGAAAGAGAGGGGCTTCTCCAACTCAAAGGTACCAGCGTTGAGTAAGAAGCACCCCTCCTTTGTGGCTTCTCTAACCAGAGCCTTCCCCTTTATGGAGAAAGGGTATAAGGCAGCCTTAAAGGCGGTAGAGGCAGGGAAGCCATGCCCCTCATTGAATGAGTGCAAGCCTTTATCCCTGACCTTACCTATGGACCAAAAAGACTGGAAGGACGTCCACCTTACCTTCTCAGTTGGGAAGTTGGAAGCAGATATTGCCGGACGTCAGTTCGGTGAGGACCTTCAGAAGTTGTCTGAATTTCTCTTGCGTAGGGAGCAAGAGACTAGAGAAAGACTTGCTGCGTCCATGTCTCTACAGACTACTCTGGAGACGATGGCAAGTGACCCCAATAACCAAGAGATGTTTATGGTAGTGGCCAAAACCCATTTGGCCACTGTAACTATGGATTTGTACAGTTTTATCAAAGCTAGGAGAGCTTGTAGAGAGTTCGTGTTCGCCACGGCTGCGGTGAGACACAAACCCAGAAAACTGATCTCATCCAGTATTTGGGGTAAGGACCTCTTCCCAAGCGAAGTGGTCAAAGAGGTACTAGACAGCGCTGCCACGGAGAATAGGAACCTTCTCCAAAAGTGGGGCCTATCTCTCAAGAGGAAGTCTTCCCCGGATGAGGGACCCCAACCTATGAGGAAGACAAAGAAGCCTAGGCTACCCTCTCGGCCAGCCAAGCCTTACAGACAACAACAACAACAACAACTTCCTACGACCGCGGTACCCCAGATGGTGGCGCAGCCTCCAACTACGTACCAGTTGGTACCTCAGCTGGTAGCGACACAGTCGCCTGCCTTTAACCCAGCTTTCAAGAGGCAGTTAACAATATTTCGTCCGAAAGCTAGAGGATCAGGAAGAGATTCCTCTATACACCCCTCAAGAGGTAGGGGATACAGAGGAGGACGCAGTCAAGGAGGCAAGCCCTCTGGTCCACAGCAAAAGTGAGATGCTCCCGGTAGGAGGGAGATTGTATTTATTCCGGGATCGTTGGACCTTCGATCCCTGCGCCCACAGCCTAATCAAGAACGGACTGGGTTGGAGCTGGAACAGCACTCCACCTCTATTCCCACAACTCTTCCAACACTCCACCCCCGTCCTGGAAAAATACGTACGGGAACTCTTGGAGAAGAGAGTAATTCAGAGAGTAAAGTCCATAAAGTTCCAAGGAAGGCTGTTTTGTGTTCCCAAGAAGGACTCAGAAAAACTCAGAGTCATTCTGGACTTGTCGCCACTCAACAAGTTCATAGTAAACTCCAAGTTCAGGATGTTAACACTTCAACACATAAGGACCCTCTTGCCCAAACGGGCTTACACTGTCTCGATAGACTTGGCAGATGCCTACTGGCACGTCCCAATCAATCGTCGACACTCCTCCTACCAAGGTTTCAAGCTTCAAGGAAGACTTTATGCCTTCAGAGCCATGCCCTTCGGGCTAAACATAGCCCCAAGGATGTTCACGAAGCTTGCAAATGCAGCCGTTCATCAGTTACGCCTAAAGGGTGTCCAAGTAGTGGCCTATTTGGACGATTGGCTGGTGTGGGCAGCATCCAAGACAAAATGCATGCAGGCTTCAAAGAGAGTGGTCCATTCCTGGAACATCTAGGATTCAAGATCAACATCAAAAAGTCTCAACTATCTCCAGCTTAAAAGTTTCAGTGGTTGGAAATCCACTGGGATTTACAGTCACGTCGACTTTCCATTCCACTAAAGAAAAGGAAAGAGATAGCGGGATCTGTCAAGAGTCTTCTGGAATCCAAACGGATATCAAGACGCGAACAGGAGAGAGTGCTGGCCTCTCTACAGTTTGCTCCAGTGACAGACCCAGTGCTAAGAGCACAGCTAAAGGATGCAACAGGAGTCTGGAGAAGATACGCATCAAACGCTCGAAGAGATCTGAGAAGACCGTTACCGACTCGATTGTGATCGCTTCTCAAGCCGTGGTCCAAAGCCAAGCACCTGAAGAAATCGGTACTTCTTCAGCCACCTCTGCCTTCAGTCATCATCCACACAGACGCTTCAAAGGAAGGATGGGGAGGTCACTCTCACCAAAGGAAAGTCCAAGGAGCTTGGTCCAATCTATTCAAGACCTTTCATATCAAAATTCTGGAAGCCATGGCAGTATTTCTTACACTGAAGAAGTTATCTCCTCGCCACTCGACCCATATAAGACTGGTTCTGGACAGCGAGGTGATAGTGAGATGCCTGAATCGCCAAGGTTCGAGATCACCTCAAATCAACCAAGTGATATTGGCCATCTTCCGCCTGGCGGAAAAGAAGAGATGGCACTTATCAGCAGTTCACCTTCAAGGGTTCCGCAACGTGACGGCGGACGCTCTATCCAGGTTCACTCCGATAGAGTCAGAATGGTCCCTAGATGCAGGATTGTTCTCCTTCATCTTATGTCAAGTCCCGGAACTGCAGATAGACCTCTTTGCGACGAGTAACAACAAGAAGATACATCATTACGTGGCCCCCGTACGAGGATCCTCTAGCGGATGCAGTGGATGCAATGTCCCTCAATTGGAACAGATGGTCCTGGATTTACCTGTTCCCTCCATCCAACCTTCTACTGAATGTCCTCGACAAGCTGAGATCATTCAGGGGAACAGCCGCAATAGTAGCTCACCAAAGGAAAGTCCAAGGAGCTTGGTCCAATCTATTCAAGACCTTTCATATCAAAATTCTGGAAGCCATGGCAGTATTTCTTACACTGAAGAAGTTATCTCCTCGCCACTCGACCCATATAAGACTGGTTCTGGACAGCGAGGTGATAGTGAGATGCCTGAATCGCCAAGGTTCGAGATCACCTCAAATCAACCAAGTGATATTGGCCATCTTCCGTCTGGCGGAAAAGAAGAGATGGCACTTATCAGCAGTTCACCTTCAAGGGTTCCGCAACGTGACGGCGGACGCTCTATCCAGGTTCACTCCGATAGAGTCAGAATGGTCCCTAGATGCAGGATTGTTCTCCTTCATCTTATGTCAAGTCCCGGAACTGCAGATAGACCTCTTTGCGACGAGTAACAACAAGAAGATACATCATTACGTGGCCCCCGTACGAGGATCCTCTAGCGGATGCAGTGGATGCAATGTCCCTCAATTGGAACAGATGGTCCTGGATTTACCTGTTCCCTCCATCCAACCTTCTACTGAATGTCCTCGACAAGCTGAGATCATTCAGGGGAACAGCCGCAATAGTAGCTCACAAGTAGCCAAACAGCATCTGGTTTCCTCTGGCGTTAGAACTACGGCTGAAGTTTGTGCCGTTGCCGGATCCAGTTCTGACTCAGCAAGTGCAGAAGTTGACTGTCTTCCCTTCATCACAGAAAACCCGAAACCTTCATCTCATGATTTTCTCTTCTTAGCGGTGAAGTAAAGATTCGGGATCTGGAGAGACAGTATAAACTTCTTAGAAGAATACAAATCCAAATCTACTAGAAGACAATATGAGTCGTCATGGAAGAATTGGGTGTCCTTTGTCAAAGCGAAGAATCCAAAAGAAATCTCGACGGATTTCTGTCTATCTTTCTTTATTCACCTTCATGAACAAGGTTTAGCAGCCAACACAATATCTACGTGTAAGTCTGCCTTGACAAGACCCTTATTGTACGCCTTCCAGGTCGACTTCTCTAATGAAATCTTTAACAAGATTCCTAAGGCCTGTGCTAGAGTCAGGCCGGCAGCGCCTCTGAAACCCATTTCATGGTCTTTGGATAAGGTTCTTCACTTCGCTTCAATGTTGAACAACGAAGACTGCGCTTTGAAAGATTTAACCCAAAAAGTTATATTTCTATTTGCCCTAGCCTCGGGGGCCAGAGTTAGCGAAATAGCGGCCTTCTCGAGAGATGAGGGTCATATTCAGTTCATAGAAGGGGGGAGAACTGAATCTTTTTCCTGACCTAACGTTTCTTGCCAAAAATGAGCTACCCACCAAAAGGTGGGGTCCCTGGAGAATCTGCCCTCTGAAGGAAGATGTCTCTCTATGTCCAGTAGAGTGCCTAAAGGTCTATCTTCGTAGAACTTCAGTCTTTAAGGGAGGACAGCTTTTTAAGGGAGAAACTGCTGGTTCGAATTTGTCTCTGAGACAATAAAGGGCGAAGATCCCCTACTTTATTCGCAGAGCGGATCCGGACTGTACACCCGCAGGTCATGATCCAAGAATAATTGCCTCATCCCTGAACTTTTTTAACAATATGGACTTTGAACACCTTCGCTCGTACACTGGCTGGAAGTCATCCAGAGTATTTTTTAAGCATTACGCGAAGTAGGTAGAGGAATTGAAGAAGTCTGTGGTAGAAACAGGTAGTGTTCTTAAACCAGTTGCTTAGTTCTGCGAGGAACAGTGAAATTAATTGGGACGATTAATTTAAGGGTGTGTGTGTGTGGTCCCTAGACGGTACAACATGCTAAGTGAAAGGCCACTAAGGTATCCTTATGGACTGTTCCATACACAAAGGTGAATTAAGCATAATTCATAACACGTGTGCCATGCGTTTTTACGTAAGTGCGAATAGACAATAATGACAGAAAATAGTGAAAATTATTAACAGTTTTATTTTCAAGTGGCATTAATGTTTCCTTTTCAGATGAAACAAGTATTTCCCTGTATTACTGTTATCTTTATGCTTCATTTTATTTCATCCACATTTTATATCTTTCTATAAATGTTGATTGATCTATTAATTTATTGTTTATCAATAAGCTAGTTCTAAATGAACTTTGCATCTTATTCGCCCCAGGTTCATTTTTATGAATGATATATTGAGCATTACACCTCATCCTTTGGATATGGTTTGATAATATAAGAAAATCTTGAAAGATTGTTCCTTCGTGTAGACAAACACTCATTGATTTTGGCCAATCCTTTATAGGACAGGCAGTATACTCTGAATGTGATGATAACTGATATATAATCTTTGTTCCTATATGGATACAAACCTTTTGTCGGTACATAAGTCAATTCTGGATACCGGGGAAGGTGTCAGTATTTCATACGCACATTGATGAGTTTTCAATACTAACTTTGCTTTAGAAGGTATAGGTCGAGACCAATATACCGGTTTGTCTGCTGAGCATCCATAGGTAATATGTATTCCTCGAGGCCTTCCAGAGTCTAGCATGACTCTTCCCTGTAGGGGGCAGGAAGCTCTAGCATTGTTTATGTTTAGAAGAATTGATGTATGACGGTAACATCATAGGTCTGTAGGTCTAAATCGACCAAGGAAATTCTGTCTTGAGGACAAGGCAGATAATAAAAATCCACAGATACAGTAATGCTCTGGTAAACTTCCATCAGGACGACATGGCCGGAGCCCAAAAAACGGATTTTGAGCGAAGCGAAAAATCTATTTTTGGGTGAGATAGCCATGTCGTCCTGATGGACCCGCCCTTCCTTTCTATAAAAAGGGCTAAAGGACCCCTCCCAATGGTACAGTATCTGTAGCATCTCGCTTATCGCTACAAGGAATAAACATGGCGCCATTGATGACGTAATATACAGACTCGAAACGGGGAGGAGAGGTACCTTAATAACGGCTCCCCTTTCGTTTCTTGCCACTTTTTCCCCCTCGAAGCGTTAACGCTATTCGGGGTGAAGATAGCTACGTGGCGTGTCAAGAATACGTCCTCTGATATTATGCGATATCCCTATAAGAGTAAATTAGGGATATTCCTTCCAGGAGTTAGAATTCTGGGTACCTTAAGGTAAAATTCTCTGGGAATATCACTGTAGTTAAATATACCCTAGGAAGCTACTTTAAAGGAACTTCCATCAGGACGACATGGCTATCTCACCCAAAAATAGAATTTTCGCTTCGCTCAAAATCCGTTTAGTATACTTTCATACATTATCCCCATTTACTCTCGGGTATCATTTTATCAATTATTATTATTATTATTATTACTATCCAAGCTACAACCCTAGTTGGAAAAGCAAGATGCTATAAGCCCAGGGGCTCCAACAGGGAAAAATAGCCCAGTGAGGAAAGGAAATAAGGAAATAAATAAATGAAGAGAACAAATTAACAATAAATCATTCTAAAATAAGAAACAACGTCAAAACAGACATGTCATATAATAAACTATCAACAAAATCAAAAACAAATATGTCATAAATAAACTATAAAAAGACTATGTCCGCCTGGTCAACAAAAAAGCATTTGCTCCAACTTTGAACTTTTGAAGTTCTACTGATTCAACCACCCGATTAGGAAGATCATTCCACAACTTGGTCACAGCTGGAATAAAACTTCTAGAGTACTGCGTAGTATTGAGCCTCGTGATGGAGAAGGCCTGGCTATTAGAATTAACTGCCTGCCTAGTATTACGAACAGGATAGAATTGTCCAGGGAGATCTGAATGTAAAGGATGGTCAGAGTTGTGAAAAATCTTATGCAACATACATAATGAACTAATTGAACGACGGTGCCAGAGATTAATATCTAGATCAGGAATAAGAAATTTAATAGACCGTAAGTTTCTGTCCAACAAATTAAGATGAGAATCAGCAGCTGAAGACCAGACAGGAGAACAATACTCAAAACAAGGTAGAATGAAAGAATTAAAACACTTCTTCAGAATAGATTGATCACCGAAAATCTTGAAAGACTTTCTCAATAAGCCTATTTTTTGTGAAATTGAAGAAGACACAGACCTTATATGTTTCTCAAAAGTAAATTTACTGTCGAGAATCACACCAAAAATTTTGAAAGAGTCATACATATTTAAAGAAACATTATCAATACTGAGATCCGGATGTTGAGGAACCACCGTCCTTGACCTACTTACAATCATACTTTGAGTTTTGTTAGGATTCAACTTCATACCCCATAATTTGCACCATGCACTAATTCTAGCTAAATCTCTATTAAGGGATTCACCAACCCTAGATCTACATTCAGGGGATGGAATTGATGCAAAGAGAGTAGCATCATCTGCATATGCAACAAGCTTGTTTTCTAGGCCAAACCACATGTCATGTGTATATAGTATGAAAAGTAATGGGCCAAGAACACTACCCTGTGGAACACCGGATATCACATTCCTATAATCACTATGGTGCCCATCAACAACAACTCTTTGAGATCTATTACTTAAAAAATCAATAATAATGCTAAGAAACGACCCACCCACTCCCAACTGTTTCAGTTTGAAAACAAGGGCCTCATGATTAACACGGTCAAAGGCAGCACTAAAATCAAGGCCAATCATACGAACTTCCCGACCACAATCAAGGGATTTCTGTACAGCATTGGAGATTGTAAGAAGGGCATCACATGCTCCAAGGCCTTTACGAAAACCAAATTGCAAACTAGGGAGTAGATGATTACCTTCAGCAAACCTATTAAGACGTTTTGCCAGAAGACGTTCAAAAACTTTAGATAATATGGGAGTTATGGAAATTGGGCGGTAATCAGTGGGACTTGAGCTACCACAAACACATTTACATAGAGGAGTAACATTACCAATTCTCCAACTAGTGCTGAAAGCTCCTCTTCTTGCTAACTTGCGCAAAATAACAGATAACTTTGGAGCTAAGAAATCTGCTGTCTTTATAAAAAACAAAGGAAAAATACCATTTGGGTCTACACCTCCATAAGCATCAAGGTCCATCAACAGAGCTTTAATCTCACGAGATCGAAAAGCTAAACTAGTTAGTTTAGCCTCAGGAAAACAGGAATGAGGAAGTTCAAGTTTTTCATTACTCTGTTTACTGTCAAAAACATCAGCCAAAAGGGTTGCCTTTTCCTTTGGACAGTGAGTGACTGAGCCATCTGGTTTAAGTAAAGGAGGAACTGTTGCATCTACACCAAAGAGTGCAGCTTTAAGGGTAGACCACCATTTATGTTCCTGAGTTGTACCAGAAAGTGTTTCTTTTATGGTTAAATTGTACTCCTTTTCAGTTGAGGCATAAACTCTCTGAGCAAAAGCTCGAAGCTGAGTATAGTTGTTCCAGGTCAAATCTGATCTGTTACCCTTCCAAAGTTGATAGGCCTCCTGCTTCTCCAAAAAAGCACGTCTACAATCATCATTGAACCACGGTTTGTCCTTCACTCGGTACCTTAGCACACGAGAAGGGATACGCCTATCAATTATGTTGACTAGATTCTCATTCAAAGGGACAACAGGATCTACACTATTATATAATTGTGACCAATTCAAGCACAAAAGATCATGTAAAATCCCATTCCAGTCTGCTTGGGATTTCATATAAATTTTACAAGAATATGATATATCAGGGACAGGCTGCTCAGTCTTCACTAATAATGAAATCAAGGCATGATCAGATGTCCCGACTGGAGAACCAACCTTACCAGTTATAACGCCAGGGGAGTCAGTGTATACAAGGTCCAAGCAATTACCAGACCTGTGAGTAGCTTCATTTATGATTTGCTCACAGCCTGATTCAGAGGCAAAGTCTAAAGCTCTTAAGCCATGGCGATCGGTAGGAGAGATAGAACTTAACCACTCCCTATGGTGAGCATTAAAATCACCAACAAAGACAAAAGAAGCCTTTCTATCATCTTCTTGTATCTTAGCCATAATGGTAAGAAGACAATCGAAGATAGAATCATCCATGTCTGGATTCCGGTAGATCGAACATAAATAAAAGTTGTTATGCCTGCCACAAACTTTTATTAATTGAATCTCATGACATCCACATTGATAGCAGGACTTATGAGAAGCAGGGTACTCGGTCCTAATATACACCGCCATTCCCCTGGCCCTAGGGATGGCATCACGTTTCAACATTATTGGCTTCTTAAAACCAGTTATAAGGAGCTCAGATGAGTGCCTCATATTAGAAACCAAAGTTTCTGAGCACAAAAGAATATCATACTGTCTGGACGCAACTGTAAGGTCTTGGATATTTGCATGAAGACCACAAATATTGCAATACAGAAGACGACATTGACGAAATCTAGGACGTACTGGTCCCGGATTTCGCTCAATGTCTCCAGACAGCATAAGAATTAATAGAAATAAAAAAGAGACATCATACTTAAAAACTAGATTAACAAGAATTATAACAAAAACAATACGTACAGAATTATAAACAAAGTGATTGATGATACCCATAGACTATAGTAAAAAGTCGGAAAAACTGGTCAACATGGAGGAGCCGATACACCATGCAAGGCTAAATACCCTCCAGGATAGCCACTTCAACTGAAGGGAGGACAGTAAGGATGGTTTTGAGAAGAAAAAGAATCAGAAAAAGGAAAAGACAACCTCTTGATAAACCACCAGGCATCCATGGCCCTTCTATTAAGCCTGCCCAACACACCATTTCAAAAAAACAAGAGGAAGAAAAAAAAATAAGATAGAATAGTGTGCCTGAGTGTACCCTCAAGCAAGAGAACTCCAACCCAAGACAGTGGAAGACCATGGTACAGAGGCTATGGCACTACCCAAGACTAGAGAACAGTGGTTTAATATTGGAGTGTCCTTCTCCTAGAAGAGCTGCTTACCACAGCTAAAGAGTCTCTTCTACCCTTACCAAGAGGAAAGTACACTGAACAAATTGCAGTAGAGTAATTAACCCCTTGGGTGAAGAAGTGTTAAGTATCTCATTGTTGTCAGGTGTATGAGGAAAGACGAGAATATGTAAAGAATAGGCCAAACTATTCTGTGTAAGTGTAGGCAAAGAAAAAATAAGCCGTGACCAGAGAGAGGGATCCAATGCATTACTGTCTGGCCAGTCAAAGGATCCAATACCTCTCTAGTGGTAGTATCTCAATGGGCGGCTGGTGCCCTGGCCAACCTACTACCTACAATTCAACAGGAGATAGTATATCTCCTGGAATTAATTATATAACTCGATACTCGTCTTCTGTGGAGATTCAAGGGTAATCCCTCCTTCCCTCTGAGTGCCGCCATAGGCGACAACTCTATCTTGGTCTCGCCATAGAGTAGTCACTCCAGCTTGACTAGGCTAGTGTTTTCTATCTCCCACCCTTGCCGGCGAGTATCCCGGCTTGGGTTTTTGACTGAACCTCAGAGTATTCAGTCTTTATGCCGGCAGCTGAGCTGCAGGGCGAGTAGTCACTCCCCTGCCGGCTTATAGTTGTCGGCATAGGAGGCTTAGCCTCCCTAGGCAGCACTTGAAGTGGAAATATAATGCCGCCACCTTCTCCCCTGCGGTTTAGAAGACAAGTCCTGTTTTGGCAGACCCTAGGCTGAAGAATATATTCTTCTGCCGCCTAGGATGGTGCCAATACTGAAACGAAGTTTCACCCTTGTTTGGAAATGGCGGCAATCCTGCCACCTTCTCCTAACACTATATACAGGACCCTTTCCCTGCCCCTCTCTGTCCTTTAGCGATGGCCTAGCTATCGCAATCCTGTGGCCGTAGTCCTACAATCCCCCCGCTTGCCGGGTAGATCGTAGTGCCGGCCGGGCTTCTACATAGGTGGCTTAGTAGCCGCTCCGACTTTCCCCTACGGATGCAAGGCTCCGGGAAAGGTTGTGCCGGCTATGATGGCTGCCGGTGGGAGACCCCTTTGCCGTTGAGTGTTCTTCAGTCCTCCCTTGAACAGCCATCCACATCCCTGAAACCGGCAGCGATCGGCAACAGATCTTGTGGCTGGATTGAAGCCTGAATGATGCAGTCTCCCCTTCCATTTGAACCCTCATTCTGGAGGAAGGCAGTAAGGTTATTTATATACCTACACCCTTATTTATTGTACACATACATTAATAAGGCAGCCCTTCACTCCATGCTTTCTCTCGCCACACCAGGTACTATGTTGCCGGCTGGACCGGTGTCGCCAGGTGCTAGCCTAGCCGGCAACATGCTGGCTGAACTACAGTATATGATTATACAGTAGCCAGTATATTTGCAGTATAGTATATACTGCAGACAGAAAACTATAGTATATATTATACAGTAGTTTATTTTCCAACATACCCTGTGTATCCTTTCACAGTCTATTGTTGAGACCAATTCTATATTGAAGCGAAGTATTCCTTCAATACACTGATAAGTAATCAGTTGATAACTTACCCCACAATATTAAATCTTTAAGAAGGGTCAGTGTTAGCATGCACTATTTCTATCCCTAGAGGTTAGAACCCTTCTCTTTTGAGTTTGCCTTGATAAGGAAACTTTAACATTAATATTGGGGGGAGGTCACAGCAATTGGCTGGACAGGAGGCACAAGTATGTGTCTTTCCTATTTCCTTTCTAGCTTACTATCCTAAGCTATAATGGTTCAAATATTAATATTTTGCATAACCTGTTTATCATGTGTGATAAACAACTGCATACTCATTTATTTTTCCTTTTTTTCTAGGAGGAGCCCCAAATGAAGTGCGAGGTGATCTTCTATAATCACAGGAGTAGGAACTTCTGTGGTCACAAAGTATGCAGGTCTCATGCCGCCTGCACCATTACTACCGAACCCTTGCGGTACTGGAACCCTCAGAACTGCAACATCTTCTTGGCCATGGTGGCCGAAGATTTCGACGACCCCAAGTCAACGGAGTTGAGGGATACAGCACGAGAAAAGCTGCGCAAATGGGTACGAGGGTTCCAAAAGAACTCTACGGGACCGTACCTACCTAACGACAGGATGTGTAGCTTGCTGTTCCCTAAGGTGGGTAGTGAAGCTGTCGTGCCTCAAACACGACCCGGACCTCCCTGCATCCAGATTGCCATCGAGACGGATGTCAGTGAGGCGTTGCAAGGCATGGACATCCTCCAGGAGGAAAGGATGTCTAAAGTGTCCACGAACACTGAGAAGGATCTCCTGAAAGATGATCCCAAGGAGGAGTCTACTCTGCCTCCCGAAGAAGAAGAAGAAGTCGAGTCGGAGTCCCTTCCGTCTGCGCCGGCACTGGAGCCGACACCCTCTACGTCTTCTGCTTCTACCCCTCCATTGAACAACATGAGCCAGGCAGTTTTGGCTCATATTACTGCGCTGATGGAGAATATTCGCAAGCAAGGCGAAGCAAGGGAAGCGAGGCTTGAAAAAGAGCTCCATGAAGCACGAATCACTGCCTCCCGATGGTCATTCAAGTGACCCAGAGTCCAAGACCTCCCACCCTGCTCCGAGACGAATCCCTGGAGGTACGCAGAGTTTTTGCCGATTACCAACGGCAAGCTCTACATCTCTGAGAAGATGGGAGCCGTCCCCTTTGACAACATCTAGTTCTGGCCAAGCTTTAATGCTTACCCTGACTGCTTCATTCGACTGAAGCAGGAGCCAGTGTCAAAAGAGGAGATGGAACCGAAGGAGGTCATGGTTTTCGATCACGACAAGGCACAGGCTCTCTTGTTGAGCAGCCTGAAGAAGGCGGGCTACACAAACTCGAAAGTGTCCACCTTGAGCAAGAAACACCCTACCTTTCTTGATCCTGCTTCAATAGCCTTCCCCTTTACATCGAAGGCTTTTAAACATGTTGCCAAAGCAGTGGATGCAGGCAAACCATGCCCTGCACTAGAAAAGTGTAGGCCTCGGTCGTTAGCCCTGCCCATGGAAGAGAAGGAATGGAAGGAAGTCCACCTAACCTTGTCAGTAAGGAAGTTGGATGCAGATATCACTGGACGGCAGTTCAGCAAAAATCTCTCGAAACTGTCAGACTTTCTCTTGCGCAGGGAGCAAGCGATGAAGGAGAGACTTGCGGCATCCCTATCCCTACAGAACTGCATAGAGATGTGTGCAGGCTTAAAAAGCACCCCAGACATGCTCATGATCATGGCCAAAATGCATATGGCCACCCTAGTGAAGGACCTGTACGCTTTAATGAAGGCTAGGAGAGCCTGTAGAGAGTTCGGGTTTGCTGCAGCAACAGTAAAACACGAACCCAGGAAGCTGATATCTTCCAACATCTGGGGTAAAGACCTCTTCCCAAATGAAGTGGTCAAGGAGGTAGTTGAGAAAGCCACCACGGAGAATAGGAACCTTCTCCAGAAGTAGGGCATTTCATCTAAAAGGAAGTCTTCCCCGGATGCGGGTCCTCAACCTAAAAGGAAGACGAAGAAGCCTAGACTACCCTCTCGGCCTGCCCAGCAACATCTTACAGTCACCATGACTGTGGTGCCCCAAGTGGTTGCTCAACCACAGACCACATTCCAGGTGTTGCCTCAGCAGCTGGTTGCCCAGTCACCAGCATTCAACCCTGGGTTTGAGAGGCAAACCACTACCTTTCGTCCGAAAGGTAGAGGCTCCCGACGGGGCTCCTAAAGACACCCCTCACGAGGTAGGGGACGACGCGGTCGGGGAGGTAAACCCTCCGGACAATCGAAGCAATGAGATGCTTCAGGTAGGAGGGAGGCTCCAACACTTTCAGGATCGTTGGACCTTCGATCCTTGGGCCCACAGCCTAATCAAGACTGGACTAGGATGGAGATGGAACAAGTTTCCACCGTCATTTCCTCAATTCTTCCAACACTCCACCCCCTTATTGGAAGAATTTACCTTAGAACTCTTGAGCAAACAGGTTATAATGAGAGCAAAGTCCATCAAATTCCAGGGAAGGCTGTTTTGTGTTCCCAAGAAGGACTCAGAAAAACTCAGAGTCATTCTGGACTTGTCGCCACTCAACAAGTTCATCGAGAACAGCAAGTTCAGGATGCTAACCCTTCAGCACTTAAGGACCCTGTTACCAAAAGGGGCGTACACAGTCTCAATAGACCTGGCAGATGGTTACTGGCATCTCCCAGTCAGCTGCCCCCCTCTCCTCCTACCTAGGATTCAAGTTACAGAAGAAAAAATATGTCTTCAGAGCCATACCCTTTGGACTAAACATAGCCCCAAGGATCTTCACGAAACTTGCAGATGCAGTCGTTCAACAACTACGCCTAGAAGGTGTTCAGGTAGCAGCGTCCTGGACGACTGGCTGGTGTGGGCAGCATCCAGGATGGCTTGTCTGCAAGCATCCAAGAAAGTGATCCAGTTCCTGGAACATCTGGGATTCAAGATCAACTTCAAGAAATCTCGACTCTCTCCAGCTCAGGAGTTTCAATGGCTGGGAATCCATTGGAACTTGAAGTCACACCGCCTCTCCATTCCCCCAGGGAAGAGGAGAGAGATCGCAGGGTCTGTCAAGAGACTACTGAAATCTAAATGGATCTCAAGACGCTAACAGGAAAGAGTACTGGGCTCTCTCCAGTTCGCAGCAGTAACAGACCCAGTGCTAAGAGCACAGCTGAAAGATGCGTCAGTAGTCTGGAGAAGATGTGCATCAAACGCTCGAAGAGATCTACAAAGACCGATACCAACCTTACTACGATCACTTCTCAAGCCGTGGTCAAAGGTCAAGAGCCTAACGAGGACTGTACCCTTGCAACCACCTCCACCATCAGTGACCATCCACACGGATGCCTCAACGGAAGGATGGGGACGTCACTCCCACCAAAGGAAAGCCCAAGGGACTTGGTCATCCCTGTTCAAGACCTTTCACATCAATATTTTGGAGGCCATGGCAGTCCTCTTCTCATTGAAAAAGCTTTCCCCTTGCAGATCAGCCCACATCAGGCTGGTCTTGGACAGCGAAGTGATAGTGAGATGTCTGAACCGACAAGGCTCGAGATCGCCCCACATCAACCATGTGATGTTAGTCATCTTTTGTTTATCGAAAAAAGAAGAAATAACACTTATCAGCAGTTCACCTACAATGGTTCCGCAATGTGACAGCGGACGCTGTATCCAGGCTAAAGCCGATAGAGTTAGAATGGTCCCTAGATGCAGACTCATTCTCCTTCATCTTAGAACAAGTCCCGGAACTGCAGATCGACCTCTTCGGGATGAGCGACAACAAAAAACTACCTCGATATGTAGCTCCATACGAGGACCCTCTTGCGGAGGCGACGGACGCCATGTCCCTTGACTGGAACGAATGGACCCAGACTTACCTGTTCCCTCCAACTAATCTCCTGCTGAAGGTCCTCAACAAGCTGAGATCCTTTAAGGGAACGGCAGCTCTAGTAGCCCCCAAGTGGCCCAAGAGCAACTAGTTCCCTCTGGTAATGGAACTGAAGCTGAGGCTGGTCCTTCTAGCAAACCCAGTTCTATCTCAACTGGTTCAGAAGTCGACTGTCTTTGCTTCATCACAGAGAACCCAAAACCTTCATCTCATGATTTTCTCACCTTAGCGGTTAAGAAAAGATTTGGGATCTCAAAAGGCAGTATAGACTTCCTAGAAGAATACAAGTCAAAGTCAACCAGAAGACAATACGAATCATCCTGGAAAAAGTGGATTGCTTTTGTCAAAGCAAAAAAGCCGAAGGAAATCTCAATAGACTTCTGCCTGTCCTTCTTCATCCACCTTCATGAACAAGGCCTAGCTGCCAACACGATAACTATGTGTAAGTCAGCCTTGACTAGACCTCTTCTATACGCCTTCCAAGTGGACCTGACGAACGAAATCTTTAACAAGATCCCGAAAGCATGCGCTAGGCTTAGACCTGCAGCCCCTCCGAAGCCCATTTCATGGTCCTTGGACAAGGTCCTACACTATGCCTCTACCTAGAACAATGAAAATTTTTCTCTTAAGGATCTTACCCAAAAAGTTATTTTCCTGTTCACTATAGCCTCAGGGGCTAGAGTTAGTGAAATAGTAGCCCTATCAAGAGACGAGGGCCATATTCAGTTCACAGAAGCGGGAGAACTGAATCTCTTTCCTGATCCTACCTTTCTCACCAAGAACGAAGTACCCTGGAAAATCTGCCCTCTGAAGGAATAACTTCCGACTTCAGGGGAGGACAGCTCTTCAAAGGAGAAACCTCGGGATCGAACTTATCCCTAAAACAGCTGAGGGCGAAGCTCACCTACTTCATTTGCAGAGCGGATCCTGACAGTACACCCGCAGGTCATGATCCAAGAAAAATTGCTTCCTCGCTGAACTTTTTTCAGCATATGGACTTCGAGCGTCTTCGCTCATATACTGGATGGAAGTCATCCAGAGTGTTTTACAAACATTCTGCAAAGCAAGTGCACGAACTTAAGCATTATGTGGTGGCGGCAGGTAGGGTAGTAAAACCTGCCGTCTAGTGCTGCAATGAACAGTGAATTGACTGGGACTATCAATTTGGGTGAAAAGGTATTGACACTTCCAGTGCAATATCTTTTTTATGGGTGTCACCATGGTGACACTGGGACTGTTCAAATTTTCATGTGTAGAATTATACAGATGTCACTTGTGCCTTGTGTACATTGTACACAGTGTTTATAGTATCCAACATTTACAGAAAATTATATTGATAAATTTTTCAAATTTTCAATTTTATAGTGGCATTAATCTTTTTTTCCCTTTCAGGTAGAAAAACTTTATCTGTACTTGTTGCATGTAGAATTCCATTCTACATTTTACACTTGTCATCCAATTTACTCATTTAGCCTAAATAAATGATTAAAGAGAGTGTAATTTCGTGTTATTTCGCCCTGCAAATAGCACAATAAATGTAGCCAGAGTTCTTTACTTAATTTCTTAAGTAAACCTTATATTATTGGAACAAATAGTTCCGGTTGATACTTATATTTGTTCCTACAATTTATACAAATATTGAGACCCATTTTTACTGTCTAGCACGACACTTCCCTGCAGGAGGTAGGAAGCCCTAACATTGTTCCATGATTAGTGGTAATGACGTATAACGGTATCGTCATATTTCTCAACAATCTGGATGACCATATAAAAATTGTCCCAAGGTTAAGGCACTTATACAAATCCACAGATACAGTACTTTCAAGTAATTCTCTGGTAAACTTCCATAAGGACGACATGGCTTGAGCCCAAAAAACCTATTTTGAAGCAAAGCGAAAAATCTATTTTTGGGTGAGATGGGCATGTCATCCTGATGGACCCGCCCTCCTTTTCCATAGAAAAGGCTTAGGCAAGATCCCTCCCGAAACTACTATATATGTAGCACCATGCTCAATGCTACAAGGAATGAGAGCCATCTTGGAGCCTTGTAATAGTACGGGAGGAAGGGTAACCTTCATAGCGGCTCCCCTTCAGTTTCGCCACTTCCCCCTCGAAGCGAGAACGCTATTCGGGGTGAAGATTGCCATGTGTCGTATCAATATATACGTCCCCTGATATTCTGCGATATCCTTAAGAGAAATTTTAAGGATATTCGTGCCAGGAGTTAGAATTCTGGAGATCTATGGTCAATTATCTGGGAATATCACTGTAGCCAAATATCCCTTAGAAAGCTGCCTAAAGGAACCTTCCATCAGGACGACATGGACATCTCACCCAAAAATAGATTTTTCACTTCGCTTCAAAATCCATTTTGTAACCTTAATGGAATAAAACATACATTTTCAGCAACGTATCATCCCTCTACTAATGGAGAGGCTGAAAGGTTTGTTCAAACATTCAAACACAATATGAAGTGTAGAAAAGCAAATTCAGGTAACATATTTTGACATGTATCAAAGTTGTTATTGTCTTATAGAATAACGCCGCACAGCACAACAGGTGTGACACCATCAAATTTGTTGATGGGGAGGAGGCTAAGGTGTAAGTTAGATTTGTTGTATCAAAGTTTGCAAAGTGATTTAGAAGATAAAGGGTATAAACAAGTAGTAAAGCTTCCTAATGTAAGACATTTTTTACCTTTATCTGATGTCATGGTAAGATCGTACAACACTCCAGAGAAGTGGGAACCAGGAGAGATTGTAAGAGAGATAGGAAATTTACATTATGATGTTCAAGTTAGTGGAAATATTGTAAAACGTCATGTTGATCAATAACAGCCACTAAACAAAAATACAGTAGAGCATGTGAATGTTAGAGATGGAAAACTTTCAGAAGTAGTTAGATCAAATGAGTCAAATGTTAACCAAGATACTCCATCATCAAATGTAGATTCAGAACCAATTCATGTACCAGTACAAGATGAGGTTAGAGTGTTTCCTAATAGGATTAATAGAGGAAAGCCCCCTGAGAGATTATATTTATAAAGATTTTTACAATGTCAAGTTAAGGGAGAGGAGACTGTTATGTATTATTGTAATAATGTACTGTATTACCTCAAAAGTTACATGTATTGCATCATATTGCATTGGTTTATTTTGATATTGGGATTAAAGCTTTTATTAGTTACCTCAAAGATAGGATATGTTTCTTTTAACTTTTGTACTGCAGTAGGATTTAAGTCTTTTGAGAGTGATGCTCTTATGTTTGTTTTGATGTTTTTAGTTTGTGAGATTGTTTACGAGACGTTTGACGCTCAGTTGGTTGGAAGCCCAGAGTCACAGAGAAATGTAATCCCAAGTACATTAAATGTATTCGAATAAGAAGTCTGTCTCTGATTATATCCCATCCAACCCAGAAGACAAGTCGGCGAAGATGTTGGGATCTAATATTCTCATCTAACTACTGTATTATTATTTCCAGGTGAGTGGTATGCTGAAATCACCAGACAATATGTAATGACAGAAATGCTTCATTTAACTGAATGGTAATTCCATTTACGATTTTTAGACTTAATAAACGAATTGGTTTTCATCTCATCAAAATGTTATGTTAGCCACACGTAGTTGAGATGGTGTAGGATCGAGTGTGCATACGCCGAGGTAGAGAGGCGTAACAAAGGAGTAGTTGTGTCTATGGTCGAGAGTTTGTGATTGAGTGCCAAGGTAAACAGAGGCGTAGTTGTGTGAGCCTCGGGCGTAGCTGCGTTAGGTAAGCTCAGAGCGCACTCTTCGAGCCGACAGCGACCAGTGTAGAGGGGAAACGGTGTTGCTCCCCCTTATTATTATGTGAAATTCTTACCTTCTCCCTTGTAAAAGGTATGCACTTGTTCTTGTTATCATGTATGTGTTGTAATAACACGTGACATTGTCTGTTGTGGTTATCTTTTTCTTCAAATGTATCAAATAAAGTACAATAATTTTGCCAGTATTGGAACTGCTTTATGCTGTGCTTGCATGTGGTTGGAACTGTGCCACCAACCGTAAGTTAAGATTTGTAATATTATTCTCAGATTTATCAAGTTGGTCTTTGAGTTGCCAGGCTAACTGTGCAGTGTAACCAGTAGGTTAGGTATGAGTACAGTGTAGCCTAGGGTACGAATTGTCTGTTGTTTGACATAGGATCGCTGTCCTAAACGAAGACTTTGTATTACAGGGTACCAGTTTGGAGTACCGA
The DNA here is from genome assembly GCF_036898095.1 of Palaemon carinicauda. NCBI lineage: Eukaryota > Metazoa > Arthropoda > Malacostraca > Decapoda > Palaemonidae > Palaemon > Palaemon carinicauda. The sequence goes on from NC_090744.1 coordinate 44,761,840, forward strand.
GCATGTATTAAGTTTTTTTTGTAAGAATAAAAATAGACCCCCGGGAAACAGCCTTTCCCTCAACCTCCACTGCAAATGAAGACCCGTCCTTCTCCACAGCAAGAGTCAAGTTACCTTAAGCAAAAGCTCAGATTATTAGCCTATACCTATGATGTACACAGCATTAGCCTATGGCAAGGCTTGGTTTGTTATAGATAGGCTAGCCAGGAGTAAGTCGATTGTCCTAAATTGAATGGTGCCTCCGAACTTAGGTAAGGACAATTGACGAAGGTAAGAGTTTAGTGAAAAGTCATGTGTGAAACGGCATGACAAATATTCAACCAACATACCAAACAGTCGATAAGCTCGTTGTTTGAATGGTCTTTTCGTGGTTTTGATATATCTCATGCCTCATCAAGTTGGTTCGTTTTGGAACGCTAGAGACAATTTCTGGGAACTGATAATCAATCGGCTTAATTCCTCTTGCTGCTCCTTGTTCAAAAGAGTTAATTCTTCTTCTAAGTTTCTAATGTTGGACGAATTATTCCCTTTGCTTACAACCCCTACCTCATATCCGTCGTCGTTTTCCATGGGATTAGTAACATTAGTTTGTGCCACAGTGCCATACATAACTCTCTCTCTCTCTCTCTCTCTCTCTCTCTCTCTCTCTCTCTCTCTCTCTCTCTCTCTCTCTCTCTCTCTCTCTCTCTCTCATCAATAATTCATGTATCCACAAATATGCAATTTATTTTGTTTTTAAATCAATCCCCCAAAATGGCATTTAAGCATTACTTAAGAGCAAAATTATACACAACCTACTGTATTACATATCACATGTATTGTTACCTTTAACTTCCTTCCAAGCAACAATATGACCCTGACTAATTTCTTTTATCCTTGTTATTACATGTGAGAAATTCCTCTCACAACAATTCAACATAACAATTTTGTGTATGCATCTGTATAACCAGAATCTTCCTCTTACTGTAAGGTTATTAGTATTGCGTGTTCATACAGGTTATTGATTGATTTATTATTGAGAAATTTCGTCTGTCGGGTAATTGGCAAACAGAAATGTGTCTTTATTCATAAAACCGAAATTTACATGTCTTCGTATTTTGTAGAAATATGTTCTTTTTTGCATGTTATGATAAGAGTTAAAGAACCACATCTTACGAGAGAATGACACTCTTACATTATTGTTGTTTCATGCATGACTATGGTTTTAGTATGTCGCATTTTAGGTATGGTCAATCACTATAAAATATGCTTACAAAACGTTAATAGATGTTGCAGTTTTAATAATATTCTTTTATGTACTTCTAGCGAATGTGTTGTACAGCGTGTGGTAGCAGTTGAAGGCGTTGCTCACTTGTTTACATCTCGCCAGAGAATCCATTAGTTGAGGTCAAAGGTTAGAAGACAACGAGGGCATTGTTCGCCCTATGATTCACCTAGTTCGCGCTCCTCCATCGATGTATGGGCGTCCTCTACCTATGATCATATTTGTCACACACCACCAACCAGCTAATTACATTTAAAAAATGTGCTTAAAATTACATGCTGTGTGTTTTGCTTTTGTTTTTATGTTGATCTTTGAATTTTCTTCGAGGTTTTTTGAGTTAATGTAAATCTTGTAGGCAGTCTTACATACTTTGTAATTGTATAACTTGTCTCCCTTTCCTCGTATAAAATCTGACTGTACGAAAGAGGAGACAGCTTTTGCTCAGGGCCTTAGGCTGAAACTTTGAGCTGATCTGTTATCGGGTGTCGTGGTGGTGGTGGTTGTGTGTGTATAAGACTAGAAGTGGTGATTTACCCTTATTCTTTTAACTTTGTCGTAATTTTGTTAAAGTGCCATTTACTTATATGTCCCTTGAGTTTGTTTTTGCATAGTCATTCATTTATGTAAAATTTAACTTTTTGCTATTAAAGTAAGTTTGACTACAATTTAACAAGTGCGTTTCAATATCCTCCATTATATTGTTGTTTTAATATATAGTTGGTAATTAAGAATTGATCTGATACTTATTTAACATCAAGGTGTTCATACTAAGAAATTTGTGCGACTTATAGAAAACGAGACTACAAACTGCGGTCCTCTAAGGTAGGAAAATCTACCCATGAGTGCGAGAGAGAGAGAGAGAGAGAGAGAGAGAGAGAGAGAGAGAGAGAGAGAGAGAGAGAGAACAAACTTGTTGTTGTTGTTGTTGGGGTATTAAAGCCAACACTTGTTGTTGGCACGGGCCTTTCCCTTGGTTGGCCCGTAGGTGATCTGTAAAAATTTTAAGGTAGTTGCATTAATGGAAATTTGAAAGGTTTTTAGTAGTAGAAAAAGATGTGGATAGGGTAAGGATGATGGTGGTAGTGGTAGAGGGCCATCATTTCTCGGATAGTGGTAGTTTGAAAAGTGGCTTTTGAAGATTAGAGAAAAATTGTGCAGGTGGGGTTGTCCAACCCTTTACTCCCTAGGGTCCCTGCGGAGAGATTTTTAGTGGTAGGTTAGTTGAGAAGTGAAAGGGGGTGATGTGAATAGAGCCTTACAATGAGGGGATGAGATGGTGCATGGAATGAAGAGGTCTTACCTTGGTGGAGGTAGTGTTGAAAGCAACTGTGCATGTGTGTCTATGCTTTCGACAATTGCTTTTGCCAGTGTGGCTGCCTCTTTCACGGCATGTGGTGTGTTGGTGTCTACAAGTAGATCACCTCGTAGCTGTGCTGTTTCTCTGCATTCTAGTAGATAGTGCAGGAGGGCTTGTTGTGGTATGACATCACAGTGTTCACACCTTCTCTGGATGTCATCTAGGAGTTCCCAGTTTGCTTTGTAACCCAGCCGGAGTCTGTGTATACATACTGCCAGTTTTCTTGGGGTGTATCTGTCTATGGGAGGGGGTTCTAGTTCCGATGCCCATTTGTACCATGTTGCAGAGGGAGAGCCATTCTCTATCCTCATATGTAGTTCCTTGATTAGGTTGTCCTTGAGCTGTGTCTTTATTTTGCTTTTGATTTGTTGCAGTGCAGGCTGTATGTGCACCTGTACATTGTGAATGTGTTTGGTGCTTTTGGCTAGCTCATCAGCCTTTTCATTCCCTGGTATCCCGATGTGACTGGGGATCCAGTTTATAGTTACTAGTCTGTTTCTTTCATTATGTTGATGTAAGAGGATTTTAATGTCCGCTATCAGGGATTTGTTTTCTTTGTTTTTGTCCTGCTGTAGGGCCTGCACTGAGGATCGTGAATCAGTATGGATGACTACTGGTCCTTCCTCATTTTCAAAAGAGTATTTTAATGCTTGCTGTATTGCAACAAGCTCTGTCTGCAGGGTGGAGACATTATTGGATGTTCTCCAGCAAGCTGTGAACTTGCAGGAGTGAACTGCCGCTCCTGCTGTTTGGGTTCCAGGATCTACTGTACCATCAGTATAGTAGATCTGTGCCCCTGTTGTCTCTACAGAGGTTATAGCTGCTTCTGCTGCATTTCTAAGTTCTTCTATTGTGCAGTTTTCTTTTGCCCTTGGGAGTTTGGTGTAGTTGAATTTAGCAACTTGTTTTTTCCATGGTGGAATGTGTATTGTACTTTGTGCTGTGTCAGGTTTTAGTTGTAGGATTGTTTCTGTAAGGCCAAGTCTTTTGATGTTATTGCTATGGTCTTTGCCATAAGAACTTGGGGTTTGCACTTCAGGATGTTTGGATAGTTCCTCTCTTACTCTTCTTTTGGTGATTGAGTCTCTGTCTGACAGGAACATCTTTGCAACTATGCTTGCATTTCTTAGTGCAATTCTGTCTTCAAGGGTTGGTAGTCCGGTTTCCAACCTTAGGTTGCACAGTCTTGTCCACATTGGGGCTCCCAACATGAGCCTCATGGCATTGTTTTGAATCACTTCAATTGTGCTTTTTTGTAGATCTGTTAGTCCCAGGAGTGTTGGGGTGGCATAGTCTACTAATGATCTGGAACAGGCTAGATAATATTTCTTTTGGACGTGTTCATTAGCTCCATCATTGAGCCTGCACATATATCTCATAGCTGTATTTCTGGCATTTGTTCTTTCCTTGAGATATTTTATCTCTTGCTTGAAAGTGAGCTGTTTGTCTATTATTACCCCGAGGTATGTGTATCTGTCCACCCATTCTAGGGGTTCCATTCCTATTGTGAGTGGTTGTACGGGGTTTGGGGCTTTGATTGTCATTGCTTTTGTTTTGGCAATGTTAATTTTTAGTCCAAGCTCATTGGATTTGTGGCTGATGGAATTGAGTGCCCTTTGCATTTTTATTGTCCTGACTGGCCCTCGAGCTATTACACATACATCATCTGCATAGATAAATATATTTACTCCTTCTGGTAGCTGAAGTGAGGCTATATTTTCCATGAGGATGTTGAAAAGGAGGGGGCTTAGAATTCCTCCTTGTGGCGTACCATTTTCCAATTCATGATATGTGGATATCACTCCTTGAAATTTGACTCTGGCTTGCCTTCCTAGCATGTAGTTTTTAGTCCATGCTAGTAGGTGTCCTTGGCCTCCTTTTTTAGCTACTGATTGCAGCACTGCAACTGGGCTTGCAAGCTCGAAGGCTTTTTCAAAGTCTATGAAGACTATTGTTGCCTTGTTTTGATTTATGCAGCTTAATACATCTATGATGCATTCAGAGGTACCAATTCCCTCCTGATATGCATATAGCTGCTTGTTTAGGGGGCCAATTTTGTACTTTAACCTGTTTAAGACCATTTTTTCTCCTGTTTTTTCTATACAGGATACCAAGGCTATTGGCCTAGGATTTGTTGGATCCTTTGGCTTGGGGATTGGCTGTGTATCTTGTTGTCTCCAGGTTTGAGGCCTTGTGTGCTCTAGGTGTGTTTTGTTTAGTAATCTTAGGAACGCAGTTTCTCCTGCTGGACCCATGTGTTTGATCATCGTTTAGGTGATTTTGTCAGCTCCTGGTGCAGTGTCCTTCCCTGTCTTTTGTACTGCTCTTAGCTCCTCAACTGTGTATGGGGTGTCTGTGTCATCCTGCTGAAGGCAGGCTGTGTTGATCTCTTCCCATCTGGATGGCGCCAGTTGCTCTTGTTGCATTCTGGTTTCAGGGGAGAGATTGATTGACAGTGTTCTGTTTGCAAAGGATGTTGCAATTCTTTCAGCCTCCTCATGTGGGTGTGGGTGTGTGGCAATTGGTGTCTTTCTCTTTTTTCCGGCTACTCTGCCTAGCCATTTCCAAAGCTGAGTTAGAGTGGTGTATCCTGACAGGTTTGAACACCATTCCATCCATTTTTCAATTCTGATTTCATGGATTCTTTCATTTGTTTCAGTTCTGACTGTATATTTTTGTGACTCTGTTTAGTCTGGTTTTTAGTCTTCTGACTTCTGGGCAGTAGTACCAAGAGTCTTTGTAAGTGTAATTACCTTGTGTTGTCTTTAGTGGCATAGCTCTGTTGGCTGCATTGTGAAAGGCCTCAACTAGGTCTTTTTCTAGTTGATCTATGTCCTCTGGAGGAACGTAGCTGATTGCCCATTCCTCTATAGCTAATTGGAAACAGACCCAGTCTGCTAGATCCTGATTCCATCTTGGTGGAGGTGGTGGAATAGGAGGAAGTTGTTGCATCTCCAATTCTGTTACTGTGGCAAAGTGATCATTAATCAGGGTTGAGTGTACTCGCCACTTGGTTAGATGTCTAATTGTTGTTGTGACAAAGGTCAGATCCAGTCTGCCTCCTCTTACATGTGTTGAATGCCCTGTGTTTAGTAGGGTGACGCCTTCAAACTCCTCTAGGGTGAAGGCTATGTGTTCCCCAGAGGGGTTTGTTCTTGATGGGGATGATAAACTGGGGTGATGTGCATTAAAATCCCCACAGATAATTGTTGGTGTTCTTTCTGCGTGAGCAAAGAGTTGTGTCAGCTGCAGCTCTCCAGTGTCTTCCCTGTTTATTTTCCTGTATATGTTGTATATGTCAATTTTTTGATTCAGTAGTGTTATTGTTACTGCTATTGTCTCAATGTTGTCCCCGCAAGGGATGGGGTTGTGTAATCTTGTTGTTGGTATGCTTGTTTTAACTAGTGTGGCTAGGCCTCTGTCTGTGCCTGTCTGTGGTGTTGTGTAGGCATTGTAACCTGGTATTTTGATTTTCCTTTCTGTTGTTAAGTGTGTTTCCTGTAGCAGGATAATGTCTATGTCCTCTGTTTTGCATACTGCAATTAGGGAGGATATTTTAGGTCTTACTCTGGCTGAGTTCCAGTTAAGAACTCTTATACCTGGTTGTATGTCGAAGGGTACTGTCTTGGGTCCCTGGAGGCAAAGGCAATTGCCTTGACCTCAGTGGATGAAGTGGATGAGGTGGATGGGGTGAGAGTGGATGAAGGAGTGATGGTTGGAATGAATGGGATGATAGGGGTGGGGTCTGGTGCTGTGGATGTGGAAGGTACAGGTGATTGGGGTGATTGAGTGATAGGTGAGGAGTGAGAGGTGATCTGCTGGATAGCATGAGAGGGGGTTTGGGAGGACTTTGTCTTAGAGGCGAAGTCTAGCAAGACTTGTTCAATGCTAGCTGCAATAGCTTCTGCATTTAGTTTTCCAGTCACTGCCTATGTGACTAGGTTAATCAAGGTGGTTCTTAAGACCGTGGTCTTAATGAAGATAGTCCTGGGCATTGGTTTTGGCCCTTGGGTTGTGGGTTTGGGAACTCTTGATGAGGACCTGGCTCTAGAGGTGGACCTAGTTCTTGAGTGCTTCCTCAGCTCCTCTTGTGTGTAAAACCTTTTCCTAGGTAAAGGTTTGGGGGCCGCTCTTCCTCTTGATGGGTCCCTTTTATCCTTGGGGAGGGCAGCAATTACCCTTTCTACTCTTTCAGGGCATCCCCAGGCCATTGCTGTGTGGCCTTTTTTGCAATTGGTGCATTTAGGAACAGTTGGTATTCCTGCAGCCTTCTTGTCGATACACTCCTGGGTGGGGTGTCTTTGGCTGCAGACTGCACAGGTTGGGACCTTGGCTTGGCACTGGTCCTTATGGTGTCCAAATCTTTGGCAGTTGTAGCATCGAAGGGGATCAGGGTAGTACTTATTTAACCTGAAACTGCCAAAGATGCCTAGGTCCACTCTCTTGGGGTGTGGTCCCTTGAATGTAACGAGAATGGCTTTGGTAAGGAAGCCTGCCTTGTTCTTCATTCTTTCTGCCGCTGTGATGTTAGGCAGTTTCAACAGGTGGCTTTCCATCATGTCAGTTGGGTAGCCAACCACAACTGCTTTCTTAATTTTTTCCTCTTCTTTGAGCTCTTGCAGCTTGATGTCAGAGGTGCTCCTTAGAGTGATCAGAGCATGTGAGTCCTTGGTGGATATGGTCCACTGCCCTATCCTGTTTGGTTTAGCAACCATTTGTATGTTCTTATGTTTTTGCTCGAAGGCTGCAATTGCCTTGAAGGCCTCCGATGAGTTTCCTGCCAGGACTCTGAAGAAATAGGTCTTGTTTTCCCTGGCTGGCTGGTCGTTGATCTGTCCGTTGGGGTTCCTTTGTAGCTGAGTTGGTGCTGTGTCGTTGAATCTTGCATGATTCCTTCTTGGCAGCTTCTTCTTCCTGTTTACTTCTGTCCAGGTTTGGTTATCATGTTCATCCGTGTCAATATTCAGGGTCGTTCTTTTCCTGTTCGTGGCCTCTGCGATGAGTTCAGGGCATGGCTGTAGGTCAGGGTGCATCTCCACCTCTCCAGAAGCCATGGCTTCTAACTCTATTTCTGTTAGCTCATCAACAGGTCACCAGGATAAGTCCTTTGTGGGAAGAAAGGTGAGAAGTTGGTCAAAGACCGAGTAGACAGAGTGTGTCTGGTGGGGTTGTCCAACCCTTTAAGCCCTAGGGCCCCAAACAAAGTTATAGTAGGAGTTATAAGAACGAAATACAGAATCTGAAAAATGGAACACAATTTCGTTAGTTATATGGGGGATATGCTAACTATCCTATTGCTAGAGCAGTGCTGAAACTAACTCTTTTTAGCTAAGTACTAGCCTGCACAAATAGCTGTTGGGGAGCCTTCTTACTGCGTTCACGCACTAAGACGGCCCAGCAGTCTATTCCTGTAGGTAGGGAGGTTGGGGGTAATAAGCAAACTCAGTGGAATCCTAAAGGTTTTTATTTGAGCTGATTCCTAACCCTATTTGAATACTGGCTTATTTCGCCAGTTACCAAGAATAAATACCTATTATTTAGTAAACAACTTGGCTTATAGGCACCAAGCCTAACAGCCTTATGCCACTTGCCACAGACAGCGAGAGTGGGAAGTTTTGACCCTTTGGCCCTGCTTCTACTGGAGTTTTAAGACCACAACGGCTACCAGATTTTCCACAGGAGGATCTATTAGTAAGTTAAAGTTATGTAGGTAGAGGCAAAGCTTAGCCTATATTGTCAATTTAGTTTCCCTTATATGAGGGGGCTGATTACAGCCAATTCAGGGGCAAGGCCCTTGTCAGAACAGCAAAAACTGCAACAAAAATCGTCGAAAAAACGGCGAAAATCGGCGACGAATTCGGTGAAAAATCGGCGAAAAACGTCGGCGAAATCGGCGATTTATCGGCGGGAGCGACGGCGGCGGCGATCTCTTCAGGAGGCTGAATATATCAGCAAGTGAAGAGGGAGCAGGCAGCAGTCGGTAGCGGCAGAAGAAGTCGGCAGTCAGCAGGCAGGAGGCAGGAGCAGGAGTGTAGGTCCTCTCTCAGTGGGAGCTGAGTGAGAACTGAACAAACTTGTCTCGTTGTATCTTAATGAAACTTATGAGCTGAGTTCATGTCAGTAGGAACTGCTCAGTAGATGAAAGGACTTAGAGTGTAGTCCTATTGTTGAGAGTTATATGACTGTAGTACTATTGAATATTGGTTATACTAATTAATGGTTTATTGGTGAGAGAAATCTCCCGTTATTCCTTAGAAGCCGTAAAGGGAGCAGTGGTAGCTTTTACGAAAAGACTTTTGTGGCGGCTTTTTAGTCGGTAACAACATTAAGTATACAGTCCACTTTATCCATCATTTTTTCCACCACATTACACGTCTTGGAATATCTCACTTACATTTCAATATATCACATACAATACTACCATTCACTAATAAAATTTGTAATGTAAATCATTTATCTTCACCAACAGTAATTTTACTACAATATGTATGTAAAAACAATCCTCTTTTGGATTATCCAAACAAACGAACATTTTCATCACTTTCATCTAATGGTTTGGTCATCTCATCCACATCACTCCTCGCATAATTACGATCATAACATATCTGCTAAACAACTCAGTTATAATAAGGACCATTCAGACAGTGTAAATGTACCTCATGCTTACTTTCTTTCACACTATCAGCACAGTAGACAACAGGTTTTTCCATTCCGTAATTTACTCACACAAGTCTTATTATGCAACTGACTATCTTCTTTCCCACTGTTATCTCTATTCTAAGTGGTCAGTTGCCTGATGCACCTACTCCAATGTCATCTATCAAAGGCCACATTCCACCATGGAAAAAACAAGTTGCTAAATTCAACTACACCAAACTCCCAAGGGCAAAAGAAAACTGCACAATAGAAGAACTCAGAAACGCAGCAGAAGCAGCTATAACCTCAGCAGAAACAACAGGGGCACAGATCTACTATACTGATGGTACAGTAGATCCTGGAACCCAAACAGCAGGAGCGGCAGTTCACTCCTGCAAGTTCACAGCTTGCTGGAGAACATCCAACAATGTCTCCACCCTGCAGACAGAGCTTGTCGCAATACAGCAAGCATTAAAATACTCTATTGAAAATGAGGAAGGACCAGTAGTCATCCATACTGAATCACGATCCTCAGTGCAGGTCCTACAGCAGGACAAAAACAAAGAAAACAAATCCCTGATAGCGGACATTAAAATCCTCTTACATCAACATAATGAAAGAAACAGACTAGTAACTATAAACTGGATCCCCAGTCACATCGGGATACCAGGGAATGAAAAGGCTGATGAGCTAGCCAAAAGCACCAAACACATTCACAATGTACAGGTGCACATACAGCCTGCACTGCAACAAATCAAAAGCAAAATAAAGACACAGCTCAAGAACAACCTAATCAAGGAACTACATATGAGGATAGAGAATGGCTCTCCCTCTGCAACATGGTACAAATGGGCATCGGAACTAGAACCCCCTCCCATAGACAGATACACCCCAAGAAAACTGGCAGTATGTATACACAGACTCCGGCTGGGTTACAAAGCAAACTGGGAACTCCTAGATGACATCCAGACAAGGTGTGAACACTGTGATGTCATACCACAACAACCTCTCCTGCACTACCTACTAGAATGCAGAGAAACAGCACAGCTACGAGGTGATCTACTTGTAGACATCAACACACCACATGCCATGAAAGAGGCAGCCACACTGGCAAAAGCAATTGTCGAAAGCATAGACACACATGCACAGTTGCTTTCAACACTACCTCCACCAAGGTAAGACCTCCTCATTCCATGCACCATCTCATCCCCTCATTGTAAGGCTCTATTCACATCACCCCCTTTTACTTCTCAACTAATCTACCACTTAAAATCTCTCTGCAGGGACCCTAGGGAGTAAAGGGTTGGACAACCCCACCTGCACAATTTTTCTCTAATCTTCAAAAGCCTTACACCCCCACTTTTCAAACTACCACTATCCGAGAAATGATGGCCCTCTACCACTACCACCATCATCCTTACCCTATCCACATCTTTTTCTACTACTAAAAACCTTTCAAATTTCCATTAATGCAACTACCTTATAAATTTTTACAGATCACCTACGGGCCAACCAAGGGAAAGGCCCGTGCCAACAACAAGTGTTGGCTTTAATACCCCAACAACAACAACATATCAAAGGCATTTTCTTCCATTAAACCTTTTCTCTCCATATCATCCTTTACCTTATCTCGCAAGCCCTCCTCACTCCCTCCCCACGATCCATCCTCAACACTGTGCCCACTCTGTCCCCGTCGTGATAGTCTTATCACCTGTGTAATCTTGACTACACCTGACCTTCATCTTATTACCTTATTTTCCAATTTTTCAAACAGTTATATTCCCATAATCCACCTCAGCATTTTCATCTCTGTTCTCTCAACCTTTGATGTGATATAAACCTTGAGTTTTAGCTTGGTTAGCATTATCTTATCACCTACCACTCTGGCTACCTCCTTCCACTTCCCCCAATGCTGCTGGCTTTTCATTTTCTCAATTTCACTCAAGGATCCTCCCTCCTGACTTGATATATCCCAAGTATCAAAATTATTCTACCTGTTTTATATCTGAGCCTCTACTTTTATGTATGGTTATCTTGTCGCTACCTTGATTACTGCTCACCACAAGTTCAGTCTTATCCACATTTACATTCAAGCCACCCTTCTCCAAAATTTCCTGCCACTCTAGAACCCTTCTCTGTAAGTCTTTCTCATCACTGATCTCTCCACTTAACACATTCAAGATCAGCACAATTGACAAATAGCTACAAAAATCTCTGGAAAAGTCACCACACCAGACATACACATTCCTTACGATACTTATCTGCGTTCATCAATACAATGTGTTCTAATCTTTTACGCATTTCTCCCATTACAATCTCACTTAATTCATTTATACTCCCAGGAATAATTCAGATAATCCATCATTTACCAAATCTTCCAGACCTTACAAAATTCCCAGGCATTGAATCAGGATCTTCCTTACATTCTTTATCAATCATCAGACGTTTAGGCAAAAACATAAGAACTATATTCTACACTATACTTACATTTCTGTCTCCCAACAACCCTGACGTCAAATCAGCAATCTCATTCCTTTTACCTAGTATATATTCCACCACATAATCAAAATCACTCAAATCTTCAATTGTCCTTTCTACTATGAACAATCCTCAACCACTGCAGATATACAAATGTCTGATGATCCGTTTCAAACAAAAATTTTAATGTATACAAAAATGGACTTGATGATTTCAAGCGAAACCTGATCACACTTAATTGCCCTTCAACCATCAAATATTTCTGCTCAGCCATACTGAAAACTTTTGAAACAACCAATCACATTCTTTTGGTCAATTCCATATACATACTGATCCGGCATCAAACATTCACTAGCATCCTTATATACTTAAAGCATTCTTGCATCTGAACTATAATCTGGATAAGCCCCCTTCTTATCTCAATCTCTCAAGTGCGTTCTCCATTCTTTCATCCCATCTCAAATCATCACTCTTCTGATGACCAGTCCATTCAGTCAAAGGTTTACCCTCATATGAACAATTGTTTAGGAACTTCATTCCAAATTCTATTAATCCTAAAATTTCTTTCAACTCTCTTACTGTCCTAGGCTTAGGGAACTCTTGTACTCTCTTAACAAACTTACCAGCCTTTTTCAATTAACCCTGGATAGGTACGCTACTCGGACACCCCTTTAAGGGTATACTCGGTCGCGCGCGACCCCGACTCCAAAAAAAATTCAGGAAAAATTTAGTTACGCATCAATCTGTATTGTTTGACTTGCTAAAAATACTTCAAAGAATGCTAAAATCTACTGAAACTATAAATGATACCCATCTACAAAATAACTATTTATTAGAAATATATTAAAAATTTAAGTATACAAAAAAAGACTTGACGTAAATATTCACAAAAAATAGAAACATACATATACACATAAATCCCTTTAGGGACACCATCTTAGATGGCAAAGAAACAGCGTGTAATTGCTGGAAATGAGTTGGACCCATAGAAGTCAAGATCTGAAATGAGAAAAAAAGGGTAACTTTTTTTGGCCAAAAAAATTTGTCCAAATTTCATGAATTTTTTTGGGTACCCAAATGAAATAGGAAGAGGCTAATTTTTTTTATAGAATAAACTCATATTATCCTAGAACAGAAATACATAATAAAATGTGCACTAAGATGTAATTTACTGTTATATCAGGGGAGAAATCTAAAGGTCATTTTTTGACGGCCTAGTTTCACAATGTAAATTTCTTATGAAAATCATTGTATCTCCTATAAAATATGATATTTATGCATTAAAATATACCAAAATATCACGAATTCTATACAGAACAAGAATATATAGAGATATGCCAACTTACCTTTCGGGTATGTCAACAAAATGGCCGCAGACCGCAACAACTCTTACAGCCCAATCTACCACTTGAAATGAAGAATGGGTATGCAAGCTCCATATTATCATCAACATCTCTTTTTAACTCCATTAGAAGTGTGTTGATGACATCCATGCCGAGGGAATACTGCCTGCTGGCCATTATTGAAGATACATTCAAAATAAATAGAAAAAAAAATCAGAAATTTGCCAAAAAATAGAAAAAATTCAGAAATTAGCATTTGAGGGAAAATGGACCTCATGGCAATATATGGCATCTAAGCCAAAACCAATGTCATGCAAGTGGTAGACACACCATCCACCCACACTTTCCAATTATAAAGAACCAAACAATTATCAACACTGTTCGACAATTTATAATTATGTAATAACTTTGCTGTTTGATCACTTACCCCTATAAAGGTATTTCAGGGTAAAAAAACGGGGAAGGAGGAAAGTTAGACGAAAATCAGTCCTAAAGCAGACAATGGCATGTAGACTAGTCACCCCTTGCAGGTCGATCACTTCCATATTCGAGACAGCTGATGATTTATGGGGAAAAAACAGGTTTTGAAAATGCTGTAGGGGTCGCGTACGACCCATCATACCTTTCCAGGGTGATACACTTGTTCTTGTTCCCAAAAATTTTACCTCTTCATCAAATCACTCAAACTTTGATAATTTTATTTTCACTTCCCCCTCCGGTCTTAACGTGAGAATGCTTTAACAGAGTTGTTTGGCTTCAACAATGAATATCATTTCCATGTTGAAGACTCATTATGGCCAAAAGGGCTCTCAAACTGGGTAATAATTTTTTTTGCCTCAGTTTAACTTGAAATTTATCTAATATTTTTTCCATGCCTTACTACTACTTTACCTTCACATTTCATCAACTGCCTCAAACCTTGCTGTCCAACCTGTCTTCCCCTTTTTTGTTGTGGATTTTTGGGTAGGGATACTATTGCTGGAATTGGAGTTTATTCTAAACCAATTGCGGGAGCAGTGGTGGCCTTGCCAACTACCCAATAACGTTTGGACAAAAGGAGTGTAGATATTCCTCTATTGGCACTTAGAACTATTCTTGTGCAGAAATTTGGCCCCCAGATTCCAGAGGTGGGCTGGATTTTTAGAGTTAGGACTCTCGGCTCTTTGTCTGGTTTGCCTGCCACTATGGTTAAAGTGGGGATGATTGAAATGTTTTCAGTCCCATCAAGTGGGTTTGGCTTACACTTGAGCTACTCTAAACATAGTGGTACCATCCCATCGTGATATTGTAGGGAGTGGACATTTCAGAGTCAGCTCTCACAGGTGTCATTGATGGAGGAATTAATTTATGAAAGGCTTATGGGGTCTCTCTTAAGATGTCAGATAGTCTAAATTTTCTTCCCATTAATTTTTTTTTCATATGTTTTGCTCATTTATATTATTATTCCTTTTCCCCAAGTGAAATATAATCAATAAAATTGTCAGATTTCCCCTGTCCATGGATCCTTTGGCAAACCAGACACTGTTGATGACCGTGGCTAATATATTCGATCACATGGAGAGGGGTTTTACACTACCAACAAATGTTTCACTACCGGCACTATCCCAGGTATAGGAAGAATTCATTCTCCAGCCTAGGGTAGGTTAGTACAGTAAAAGAACGGCATGGCCGTGCCGTTCCAAACTATAAAGAAACAGAATCCCAGGGCCTGCCTAACCTAGGCTAGGGGAAGCATATCCTCTAGCCCGGAGGAGGCAGGTGTAGGACAAGTCGCTAGGCCACAGGGAGGAAGGGTCGTAACCCTACCAGGTGTGGCCTAAGGGGGAGGGTAGAGCCCCGCCCCTTTTGCTGTCCAGCGGAGACCAAAAGGAGAGTTCATTCACCTAATGGGGTAGCTGGGGGCAAACAACCGATACTCTGAGGTTCTGACCCCAACTCAAAGCTCATGAACTATGGCTCTGGGCAGGGAAAGAAAATCCTAGCCTAACCTCACTTTAATACAATTCAAGGTAAGGAGAGCTAGGATGTAGCCTAGGCTACCTCAGAGGAAGGAGAGATTACCTTAGTGAAAAGGTAACCGGGGAGGTGTTAAAGTATACAAAAACCCTAAGCCATAGGTTAGGGGCAAGGGAATCGACTACCAAGATCATCAAAACCCCTTGTATACTTTCTAGAAGGAGAAAAACCCATGTGCAATCACTGAATCTTATATGTATAAATGCCTAATATCTTCATTTCATAGATTAACACTTAGAACACTTATTATATCATGCATGAAAGTAAAATAAAACGCCTAGGCTATCGAGCCTAGGGGATGGGCTAGCAACTCTAGTAGCATCGTAATTTCGGCTACCTACACTCGCTGAAAACGAATCCTATCGGCATAATATAACTAATTCCTAGCAATGAAGACTAAATAACTAATACTGACAATTAGTTAAGAAACCGGGAAAGTTGTTCTGGCTAACTAAATAAAGCATGCGATGCGAACAACAGCGTTAGGACGCCTCCGGTTTAAGCAACAGCTCCGCCACAAAACACAGTATTTAAAGATAAAAAGCCGTTACTTTACGGCCAGAACTGATTTATACAATATAAGAATATGGTACTCAACTTTCCAGAAGCAGAAGAGGCTGAAGATTGCGACATGCTGGGAAATAATAGCGAACAACTGGGAAAAAACACCTGGTCATCTACGCTACAAGCAAAGGAATGAGAAGGCGCGCGGTTATGACGTCAACCAAGATGGTGGCCAACATGGCGTAGTTTATGATGTCATCCGAGTACCGTAACAGTAACAGAGGAGGAGAACTTTGTATCGGCTCCTCCCATAACTTGCCACCAACTTCCCCATCGAAGCATAAACGCTATGTAAGGCAGATAGCTATGTGGCATGTCAAGCATACGTCCTGTCATTATACGATATCCTAAAGGGAAACCTTATGGGTACTCGCGCCAGAAGTTAGAATTCTGTGAAACCTTTAGTTTCATTCTCTGGGAATATCTACTGTAGTCACATATACCCTTAGGAAGCCACTGAAGGAACGTTCCATCAGGACGACATGGCCTAAGCCCAAAAAGTATACTAATGCCCCTAAGCTAGTAGCCTAGGCGCGGTGAGAATCGACAACCGAAACTCTCTCGTATACTATCTTGGAAGAGGAAAATTTATGCAGTAATATCTTATATGTATAAAATATTGCCTAAAGCTTCAATAAATTATCACACCAGGAAAACTATATCATGAATGAGAGTAAAGGCAAGGTGCCTAGGCTAGGAAGCCTGGCATGAGTGAGGATCGGTAACTAAATTGCCAAAACCACAGTACCATCGGCATATTATAAAATTTCCTAGCTAAAATACTAAATAGCTAAATTTATTAAAGCGAATATATATAGGCTACCGGGAAGATCGTTCTGGCTGACTAAATGACACATGCATAGCGAACGACCGCGTCCATGAAGCCATCCGGTTAGGCAACAGCTCTTGTTACGTTAATTACGTCTTGAATCGATTAAAAAACTGGCAAGAGCTTACATTTATACAAATTAAAGATAATACTCAACTTTCCAGAGGCAGAAGCTGTAGAAAGCATCATAGCAGCTAAAACAATCCAAAATAGCGAGAAAGCACTGGGAAAACACTGAGTTAGTATCGCTACGAGAGAATAAATGACAAGATGGGGTCCGGACGTGACGTCATACTGGCGCTCAACAATAGTACGAGTAGGAGCATTGCCTTAATAACGGCCCTCCTACAATTCTTGCCACTTTCCCCTCTCGAAGCATAAACGCTATTAGGGGTGTAGATAGCTATGTGGCGTGTCAAAAATACGTCATCTGATATTATGCGATATCCCTAAAGGCGAAAGCTAGGGATATTCGCGCCAGTAGTCAGAATTCTGGATACCTTAAGTAAAATTCTCTGGGATATATCACTGTAGTTAAATATAACCTAGGAAGCTATTATGAAGGAACTTCCATCAGGACGACATGGCCTGAGCCCAAAAAAGCAAATACCTAACCTAGACTAATGAAAAAAAAAATTTAAAGTAAATGTACAAAATACATCCAATAGACTAGCCAAATCATTCATATACAATGCTGAGGAATTCATATAAAATACTAAGGAATTTGAAAAACGAGCTTTGGGCTTTGGTCTTGCAACACCGGCGAATCAGAAATCAAACACATCGCGAAATTCTCCACCAGAAAAAAGAATCAGTACTCAACTTACCCATGAAGTAGAAGCAGAAGCATCCATGGTTAAAAAAGCATAAACTTTGTATGACAAAGCAGAAAACACCCAAACCAAGCAATCAAAAGGGCACTGCGAAAAAGGAATGGTGAACTACCATACTTGTTACAGGAAAACAGTGTTATAGGAGTTCTTATATCTCTCCCACGTATCCAATACTATCCCTTATCCTCTAGACATGGTAAACCCTATTCAGGGAAGGATAGTCGTGGTTATTTTAAACACGTCCCTATTACATACACGATATCTTTCAGGATATTTGCGACGGGTGTAGTCAGGGCCGGATTAAGAAGTCTCCGGGCCCTAGGCTATTCAGGTTGACGGGGCCCCTTTGAGTTCGGGTAAGCGAAGCAACCCCTTCCAGCTTGGGATGTCGGAGTGAGCCTTTTCAAGGTCTAATTAAATACATTCTGGCTATTTAGATTAAATTTAATAGGGAAAGTACATCAAGGCAACCAAAACCATTTACCAACAGCCATTATAACTATTTGGTTAAATCATGCATTTTAAAGAGAATAAGCTCAAGACAGCATAGTATTACTAGATTAGGCTATTAACCCTGGATAGGTACGATGGGTCGTTTGCGACCCCGAGCGTCAAAAAAAAAACAGGTTTTTCTCACGTGACTCACCCCCGTGACTGAATTTGTGGGTGATCGACCTGCAGGAGGTGTCTCCCCTACACGCTCTAGTAGTGTCCAGATGTGCATTGCTGTAGCTGTACTCCTTCCCCGATTTCTGAGACGCGTCGGGGTCGAGCGCGACCGAGTTTACCCTTCTAAGGTAGTTTGCATAATTATCAAAGTTATTACGTATTATGAAATTGTCGTAGAATGGTGCAACTTGTATAGGTTATCAGTTGTGGAAAGTCTTGGTGGATTGTTTGGCTACCATGTGCATGATTTTTTTTTTAGTTAAAATGTCGTTCATCACCAGAGGACCATTTTACCGCGAGTGCCCCTTTTTCATTTTTTTTCATTTTTTTGCCAAGTCATTTTTCCGTAAGATATTGCCAAATAGGGTCGTAAAACTTTTGCTTGTTTAGTGTTGGAAAGTGTGTCTAGATGATCTGGCTACCCATGCATGACTTTGTTTTTGTCAGATACGACGTAGTTATTGGTATATTGGGTATTTAACTGCGGTTACCAATTTCTGTTTTTTTTTCAATATTTGTAAAAATTACTACGTAGTAAGGAATTGCCGTATATTATTCATTTTTTTTCATGTTTATGTGTTAGAAAGTGTGCCTTGATGGTTGGGCTAACACGTGCATGTCTTTTTTTTTTATCTGAGATGCCGTATATTAGAATGTCGGGCATTTTACCGCGAGTGTCCCTTTTTCATTTTTTTCATTTTTTTGCCAAGTCATTTTTCCGTAAGATATTGCGAAATAGTATCGTAAAACTTTTGCTTTTTTAGTGTTGGAAAGTGTGTCTAGATGATCTGGCTACCCATGCGTGATTTTGTTTTTGTCAGATACGACGTAGTTATTGGTATATTGGGTATTTAACTGCGGTTGCCAATTTCTGTTTTTTTTCAATATTTGTAAAAATTTACTACGTAGTAAGGAATTGCCGTATATTATTGATTTTTTTTTCATGTTTATGTGTTAGAAAGTGTGCCTTGATGGTTGGGCTAACACGTGCATGTCTTTTTTTTTATCTGAGATGCCGTATATTAGAATGTTGGGCATTTTTCCGCGAGTGCCCCTTTTTATTTGTTTTGCATTTTTTTGCTTAGTCATGTTACCGTAAGGAATTGGCAAGTAGTGTCGCAAAACTTATAATTTTATAGTGTTGGAAAGTGTTTCTAGATGATCTGGCTACCCATGCCTATTTTTTTTTTTTAGCCAGATATGGCGTATATATAAGTATGTGTTCGATTTTCCTGTGATTGCCATTTTTTCGTTTTTTCCCATTTCTTTCAAAATTACTACGTACTAAGGAACTATCACAGAGTAATGATTCATTTATATGTTTATTTGTCGGAAAATGTGCCTTGATGGTTTGCCTAGCACGTAGCTGAAATTTTTTTTTTCTGAAATGCCGTATATTAGAATGGCCATTTTTCCGCGAGTTCCCCTTTTTATTTGTTTTGCATTTTTTTGCTTAGTCATGTTACCGTAAGGAATTGGCAAGTAGTGTCGCAAGACTTATAATTTTATAGTGTTGGAAAGTGTTTCTAGATGATCTGGCTACCCATGCCTATTTTTTTTTTAGCCAGATATGGCGTATATATAAGTATGTGTTCGATTTTCCTGTGATTGCCATTTTTTCGTTTTTTCCCATTTCTTTCAAAATTACTACGTACTAAGGAACTATCACAGAGTAATGATTCATTTATATGTTTATTTGTCGGAAAATGTGCCTTGATGGTTTGCCTAGCACGTAGCTGAAATTTTTTTTTTTTTCTGAAATGCCGTATATTAGAATGGCCATTTTTCCGCGAGTTCCCCTTTTTATTTGTTTTGCATTTTTTTGCTTAGTCATGTTACCGTAAGGAATTGGCAAGTAGTGTCGCAAAACTTATAATTCTATAGTGTTGGAAAGTGTTTCTAGATGATCTGGCTACACATGCCTATCTTTTTTTTTTTAGCCAGATATGGCGTATATATAGGTATGTGTTCGATTTTCCGGTGATTGCCATTTTTTCGTTTTTTCCCATTTCTTTCAAAATTACTACGTACTAAGGAACTATCACAGAGTAATGATTCCTCTAGATGTTTATTTGTCGGAAAATTTTGTTTACTTCTTTTTTGATTGAATATCATCAAATTTTTTTTAGCTAAAATATTATATTGTTTCACATTTTTGTTTTTTTTTCGATTTTATTTCCCTTCAAAAAATTTTTTTTGGGTCAGAATTTTAATTTTATAGCCGTAAAATAATCGACAATTATCCAGCAACCCACCATACAATTTTTATGCATATCCAATAATAATTAGATTAGTAAATAACACCTTGAAATTGACATACCCTTCCTACATTTCAAGTGGCAGATTAGGGAGTCTGAGTCAGTGTGGTTGGCGGCCATTTTGTGGACATATCCGAAGCGTAAGTTGCCCTATCTATATATATTCTTGTTCCCTATAGAATTTGTGATATTTTGGTATATTTTTAACTGCATAAATATCATATTATATATTAAATATATGTATTTTTTTACGAAATTTCTAAGTACTCAAAAAATTACCTTTAGATATGGCCCCTGATATAAATGTAATTTACAAAATAATGAAGATTTTTTTACATATTTCTATTTTAGGATAGCATATGTTTATTACCTAAAAAAATTAGCCACTTCCTATTTCATTTGGGTACCCAAAAAAATTCATGAAATTTGGACAAATTTTTTTGGCCAAAAAAAGTTCCCCTTTTTTTCTCATTTCAGATCTTCACCTCCATGGGTCTGACTTCATCCAAAATACATCAAGATGTGTCCTAAACATTCAAGAATCAATTCCTAAAAGGATTTGTGTATATATGTATAAACTTTTTTTTTATGAATTTTTATGTCAGGTCTTTTTTTTCTACTTAATTTTTTAAAATATTTATAATAAATAGTTTTTCTGCAGATGAGTAGTATTTATCTTTACAGTTGTTTTAAGCATTCATTGAAGTTTTTTTTGGCAAAAGAAAAAAAGAGGTTACTGCAAAAACTGATTTTTCAAGAATTTTTTTTGGCGTCGGGGTCGTTCGCGTCCGAGTATACCCTTAAAGGGGTGTCCGAGGAGCGTACCTATCCAGGGTTAAAGTAGTGACATCATGTACCTACTATATTCAGCATAACCTCTACAGCAGTATCATTCCCTTTATATATCACTGACGTTTATTGTTATCATTGTATCATGCATAAGACTATCAAATCATATAAACTCAAGAAAGTAAAGAATCGTTAGATAAAGTAATGACTTATAACCCTACACCTATTACATTAAATACAGCCACTGTTATCATTCCGTTTATATCACATTTTTCCATTAAGCCTATAATAATCAGTAAATCATTCATATCAAAAAAAGAAACTCAAAGTACAGTATTTCTAGCTAATTAAATCTTTGCCATCTTATACCCATCTCCTATAACATAATAATTACATTATCATTATTATTTACCATTACGCTTATCTAATTATATGTTTAAAGAAAATAAACAGAAGAATCCAAGGTTACTAAAGCAATAGCATCATACACACCTTTGGTATTTAACATAACCTCTACAGTCCCTTTTTGTGATTATCATCAAATCATGCATGTACATATATCAACTTTACAGGCACTTCTTAAATAAACTAGGTTACTAAAGTATCATACACACCTTTGGTATTCAACATAACCACTACATTCCTTTTTTGTGATTATAATTAAGTCATGCATGTACATATATCAACTTTACAGGCACTTCTTGAATAAATTTCTATCTGGATTTCATATTGGCAAAATCATCAATTATACTCTGAAAATCAATATTTCTTGTTAGATCAGACTCAATGGTCAACAAGGCTAGGTTACACAATTTGCCTTGGCTCATTGTTGAACGGAGCTGGTTTTTCACTCTTTTCAAAACAGAAAATTAACGTTCTCCTTCACAGTTAGTAGCTGGAAGTGTTAGGTAAAGGCGATACACTATGTCAACATTAGGGAAGGTTTCTGAGATACCTGTATTTCTTAAATGTTTCAAAGGAGTCATATACAGAACTTTTACCATAGATTAGCTTAGTGATTTGGGCTACGAATATTTTACTAATTCATCCTCCTTGATCTCCAATTTAGTTAAACAGAAATCATACTGAAATTGCACGGGAAAGCCAGATTTTCTCCAAATCCAATGCTTTTCTGGATGTCATTTGCTCCCTAGATAAATTTTCAACACCCTGAAATAGAAAAATCAGTACCTAAATAGCTGTGTACACAGTGGTGGCACTAATAGTAAAATAGCAAATCCTTAGCATTTTGCTAAGAAATTGCATGGTTTGCAACATTTTTGCACTTTGACCTAAATAACTTCTAGAGTAATAGAGATCTGTTATTGAAATGATAAAGACTTGAAGACAGGACAAAGTGCTTTTAAAACCTACAAACGGAAGTCAGTTTGCGTTTTTAAGTTTTCTTATAGTATTTTTTCCAAAAATGCGTCTTTACTGGTCCATGCGTTTTTACTGGTCAAGTAACCCTATCAGGTACCTCCCCTAACATTTAGAGGCGAAAACAAACATTTATCCATACACATCAATGTCTATCAACAACACTTCAGTTAATTTGTCACAGTACAAGTCTAGATAACGTGTAATTACTACAGAAAATTGGAGAGGAATCTCCCATACTCACCCATTAGCAGGAAAACACAACCGTTCTGATGTAAACAAAGGCGTGTTTAGTGTTGCCATCTGTGGTTAGGTTTATTTATCTTTTATTTCATTATTTATTTTTGTTATGATTAATTTTCAAAAATCAATTTTACTCTCCAAACAATTGAACTTTTTAGGTAGGGACCCCTTTGCACTTGCACCATGTGCGCAGTCTTGGATGAGCCCCTGAACCCCTTGGATCGCGGGGCCCCCAAATGAGTGGGGCCCTAGGCAAATGCCTAGTTTGCCTATGCGGTAATACGGCCCTGGGTGTAGTAACCCTGTAATACCTCTACAGGTAAAAGTCTCTGGTATATCACTCACAGAAAGATGCCTAGAGGAACTTACATGAGCTCGAGCCCAAAAAAGGAAAGAAAATTTGCATGGTATGAGGGACTTGTAAAACAATAAAGAAATGTGGCATACAGAGATTACAGTGTTCCTGTTTTGTTTAGCTACAATTGCCCAGAGAGAGAGAGAGAGAGAGTGTGTGTGTGTCCATTAGATGACAACAACCCAACATTCAAATCTGGCGCCTCAATCTGAGCGTAGCTTAATAGGCCCATGTGACTATGTCAATGTCCTGAGAGACTGAGATAGAACTCCACCTTAGAGATCCGGATACTGTAAGATCGGCCGAGGTAAATGTCGGGAATTTCGACCCGATCAATCGAAATTCCCGCCATTTGACTTCACCTACGACTACGTCAAATTGGAGGGAGAGGAGAAACTCGCGGGCGAATGATTGTAGTTCCAGACGTGATCGTTTAAAGCCAAAAAAGGAAACCACCTGGTAGGAAGGCGCTGAGACTAATAAAATCAATTGCTGGTAATTTAAGATTA
The DNA here is from genome assembly GCF_036898095.1 of Palaemon carinicauda. Classification (NCBI taxonomy): domain Eukaryota; kingdom Metazoa; phylum Arthropoda; class Malacostraca; order Decapoda; family Palaemonidae; genus Palaemon; species Palaemon carinicauda. The sequence continues at coordinate 44,785,363 of NC_090744.1, forward strand.
GGAAAAATAAAGTCATTCTGTTGTAACATGATAAAAAAAATCCAATGTAGAAATTTAGGTTCAGGACAAATTGCGCCAAAAAGGTGACGTTGGAGGTTGCAAGGATAGCTCGTCCTCTTTGATCCAACGTCCCCAACCGAAGTAAGTCCCCTCTAATTGTTATCTCTCCTCTCTACCTTGTGTACCAGGTTGGTTGTAGTAGAAGTTTGTGTGCAAGACGTTCAGTTTTTATATCGCAGTTTAGTGTAAAGATCCTTGTGATTGGGGATCTGATTCCTGAGTTAAATAAGAATAGGGATATTTGGTGTGTGATTCGTTGTGTATTGAATTCGAATTGGCACTATTTTCAGTTTGTTAATGAGTCCGGTGTGGACTTTGTGCTTGAAGAGCACATGCTATATTACCTAGGGTCAGTCTTGTTTTTTCAGTAAGTCTTGTGAATGCTTAAGAATGTTGTTTGTCTTTATCAGAGTTTATTTTTGTAATAAAATTGTAAATTTTATCGCCGTATTTTAATTAAATCCTGGAAAGTTTTGGGAATCTTGCCCTTAAGGCCTTGCGATCCGCCCAGTACATCGGGCAGATTTAATAAACTGGTGAAAATCACAACATTTGGTCCTTCGAACCGGATCGCAAGCGCTTCCCAGAGCCGGACAGGACTAATTTAAAATATGAGCTTTTGAGAGAGAGAGAGAGAGATTAACAATTAAGGTCCTCTACGTCCCGATGTGCGATCACCCACGTGGGTCAGTTCTTTGAGTCCCTTCTTAACGTTAAATTATCCTTTTTTCCTTGCCTTGTCCAACCCCCCCAAACGTAAAGTAAAGTAATTAAGATGGCTGTGTCCACGATCGTGCATATCGAGGCGTCGATGGGCCTACTGGAGGATTTGCTAAGCGAAACGCAAAGGGCGCTGATAGAGACTTACTCCGAGTCCGTTTACCAGAATTTGGTAACGGAGTTGCAGGCAGAGGTCCGACAGCTTAAAGAGCTATACAAGAGCCAGCGCGTCAAACTAGAAACTAGTTTCGAAGCCCGAATTAGGCATATGTTAGGTGAAGCGACACGCGCTTCCACACTATTGTACAATAGAATAGATAAAGTGAAAGGCCCTTCAACGGGGAATGTTGCCCTCCCCAGGTTGAAGCCGCTGCCTCTCCCCACGTTTGAAGGGGAAGTGCAAGAGTACGCATCGTACCGTGAACTATTCACGATCCACGTGGATCGAAGAGCTGATTTAGACGAAGTGTCTAAATTCACGTATTTATTGGGGACGTTGGGCAAAGAGCCGCTCCGGATTATCAAATCTCTGAGTGTAACCGCCGCGAACTATAGTGTAGCATTAGATTTATTAGATAAGCAGTATGGCAACGTGCACCAAACACTCGTGATTCTGCACCGCAAGTTAGCAAACATCTTTGTGCCGTCACTAAACCCAGTAGAATTAAAAAGGTTCCGTTTTGAGTTGACCATCATTATTGAGCAAATCAAAAGACTTAGTACCAATGACTTAGGCCAGGGCATGGTCTTGAGCCTCATTAATCAAAAACTGTCAGAGGGAAAACTATACCGCAAAGTGGTAGAGCATTTGAGGAAATGCGACTATACGTTGGACGAGTTTTTTGAGGCAATAGATTTCATAGTAAGAATGTTAGAAGACGATGCATTGCAGAGAGGCGACAGTCTTGAGAGTGACAAAAGACCAGACAGTAGTGTAAGACCGAAAACCCACCCCATCCACCATAATTCCTGCCCATTTTGTAGCGAACGGCATCCGCCTCACGGATGTCGCCAAGTGACAGACGTAGCTGCTAGACGTCGCATTTTACTAAAAAGGGGTCTTTGTTTCAATTGCACGAAATCAGGCCATCGTAGCGATAAATGTCCCGTATCAAATTCCTGTAGAAACTGTAATGCTAAGCACCACACTGCGATTTGCGACGCGGGTAGACCGCAATCAATCCCTAGTCATAGTAATAGTCAATCAACAACGTCCCGCCCCGTAGTAAATGCGACGCCTGCACAGAACCAAAATGCCCCCCGTCCGTCTAAGGTTAAAGTAGAATCTAAGCCGTGCACGAGCGCAAAGATCGCGCAGAGGTCTGATGTGGACCTCCCATGCACTATCTTGCCAACAGCCATGGCAGGTATTCAACAAAGGCAAGGTAGTAAGCGAGTCCGCCTATTTCTCGACTCAGGAAGCCAGAGGAGCTTCATCTCTGCAAAAATTGCCCGTCAATTAGGCCTACCGGTGGTAGGAAGAGTATCCTTGAATATAGCTCCGTTTGGTTCCGAGGAAATAAGCGGCCAATACGATGTAGTAAGTTGCAGGGTTGAAATGGGGAAAAGAATCGTGCGTATGAAATTGGTGGCACACGAACACGTGGACGTCCCGATACATAACGTGGGTTATGTTAAAGTCAGACAGCATCTGTTGACCAAGGGAGTCACGTTAGCCGATCCAGCAAACCAATCAGATACCATGAAGAACGTTCACATATTAGTTGGGGCTGATTATTTTAGCTATTTTGTCATAGGTGTAGAAAAAGTAGATGGGATAAATCTTTTCTTAACGCATAATGGTATGTCCCCGTACGGGAAGGTGCCACAGTGGCTGTTCCAAGGGGAAAAGGTCGAACAAGTAAGAACGTTGAGAGTGTGCAGAATCACGGACGAGCCATATCTGTATGATGTAGATGAGTGGTGGCGATTAGACCGTGTTGGTATCGCCCCATCTGAGCAATACACTGTTCGCGAGGCCGAGGCCGTGCGAAAGGTATCGCAAAGCGTTGTAAGAAAACCTGAGGGATATCAGGTTAGCCTACCATTCGGGTCGGATGCTAGGCCAGAAACAAATTATCGTAACGCTCTGGCGCAGTTGGAGTCGTTGCAGACAAAATTCAGAAAGGATAGGAAATATTTTGAACAATATCAGGGAGTGATAGATAAGTATCTCGAAGCAGGATTTATATCAGAAGTGAAAAATCCCGTGGTGGAAGGTTATTACATGCCACACTTTGGTGTTAAGAAAGACAGCCGTACCACCCCCCTTAGAATCGTGTTCAATGCCTCTGCCAAGTCACCAGGTTGCAAGTCCTTGAATGAATGTCTTTTACCTGGGCCCAATTTGGTAGAAGTAGCATATAGTTTAATTATAAGGTTTAGGTTGAATCGATATGCCATGTTAGCCGACATAAGTAAAGCATTCCATCGTGTTTTGTTAGATCCTCGTGATGCCAAATACACACGATTTCTGTGGCGCAAGGCAGCTGGTCGAGCGCTTACCTTCGCCTTTAGAGTCGTGGTGTTCGGCATCACAGCTAGTCCATTTTTGCTACAGCAAATATTAAACTGTCATTTTAAAGAGGAAGGGCGCCCAGATTTAGTAAAATCTTTTTATGTCGATAATTATCTGGCCACGTTTGAAGATATAGAACATATGAGGCAAGAGCATGAGTCTGTTCATAACATCTTAAAAAGGGCGGGTATGCCCTTAGAAGGGTGGGCCAGCAATCACTTGGCCTTCGATAGCGAGAAACAGTGGAGTGAGCCTGTGAGTGTGAACGTGCTCGGGCTGCGATGGGCCCGGGACGTGGACAGATTGTGTGTGAAAGAAAGCAAAAGGATCTGTGAGTTGGGGGAGGGATGGGTGCCCACGAAGCGTAGGGTACTTTCCCTATTAGTCTCCATATATGATCCGATAGGTTTGATAAGCCCATTATTTGTAAGGGGAAAGCTTTTCCTTCAACAACTATGGGAGGATAATGTAGGTTGGGATGATGTTTTAGGAAAAGAGAGGGCTAAAGAGGCAAGTGAATTGTTGAATGATTTGAAAGCGGTGAGCGACATCACCTTTCAAAGATCAATAGGAAAAAAAGGCTTACAACTTCATGTGTTCACTGATGCCAGCAGTAAGGCATATGGAGCAGTAGCATATACTAGGGACGAATGCAATCGGGTAAGTCTGGTAACGAGTAAAACCCGGATCACTCCGAAAGGGATGAGCAAGCTGACGATCCCTAAGCTAGAGTTGCTGGCCTTGTTGTTAGGCAGCAGACTAGCAAGAACGCTCAAGGATCTGATCGAGCCACGGGAAATAGTAATGTGGACCGACAGTAAGGTAACGTTGGCATGGGTAGCATCGCCCGATGCCAGGTCTAATAAAAATGTGTTTGTTTCTAACAGAGTGGCGGAAATTAATTTTATTCAGCAGGTTTGTAGTTTCAGTCTGAACCATGTCCCTAGTCAGCAGAACCCTGCCGATATCCTATCCCGAGGCGCAACGGCTCAACAATTGCAAGCTAACCCCCTGTGGAGGAACGGTCCAGAATTCCTCAGGACCACGGGAAGGCCTGTTCCTTGCGAGGAGGAAGATTTACTACATCAAACTCACGTAGTAGCGGCGGTGCAGGAGTTGAGGGAGGAGATGTGTCCTACCCCCCCAGGCGAGATTTGGGACGTCCTGAAGAGGGAAGTAGGGTTCCAATTCTTGTTACGAGTAGCCAGACTAGTTTTAAAGTTTGCTAAGATAGAACGGCATCCGTTCAGTATTGTTGTAAAATTAGAGCAAAAACATTATTTGCCTACTGTTTATGCCTACTTAGAGGGCGGAGTCAGACCCCCTCGTGAAGTTGCTAATTTTGCTAGACAATTGAATTTAGTTTTGGTAGATAATCTCATCTGCACCAGGGGACGAGTGTCCCATGTAGGAGAAACTGATCATTTAATTCTCTTGCCAGCCAAAGGGCATTTGGTTAGGATGTATCTAAATTATTTACATCAGTTACATTTGCATTGTGGGGTGAATACTCTAATAGGTATCTTTCGACAGAAATGTTGGGTGGCGGGTCTACGTTCCATTGCGAAGCGAACCGTGCGGCAATGCCCTGAATGCAAGCTGGCCTTCCAGCCTCTAACGAGACAGCCACCACCACCCCCCCTGCCAAAGGAAAGGATCACCCTCACAAAACCGTTCACGGCGGTCGGAGTGGACCACACAGCAGCCATACACACAGAAACACGGCCAGGGTATATACTTATCGTAACTTGCATGGCCAGCAGAGCCGTGTACCTTGACTTCTGTCCCTCTTTGGAAGCAGAAGAATTCGTGTTGGCACTTAGACGGTTTAGTGCCACCCACGGTGCCCCACAGCTCATCATGTCCGATAACCATCAAACCTTCAAGGCTGCCAGCCACCTCCTGCAGGGACTTTATGAAGAGGATGAAGTCCAGCAGTTCCTGAGGAAAACTGGCATAAAGTGGCGGTTTCAGACGCCCCGTGCACCTTGGAAAGGTGGGTTCTTCGAGCGTTTGATAGGAGTAACGAAACGGACCCTCCAGATAGCCCTCGGAAAGAAGTACCTGCCGGACGCCCACGTGCTAACCCTCGTGAAAGAAGCAGAAGCAGTGGTGAATAATCGACCGCTCATGTACAGCGGTGACGAGCGGGAGGATGAAGTCCTCACCCCCTCCCATTTGATAAGAGGACACCAAGTCCACCTCATGGCCCCGATCTTACCGGACGACCATCTCAACGCAACCTTCACCTCTTGGAAGCTACGTGATCGTTACGTAAGATTGACAGATTCGCTCAAAGCCTTTAGGGAACGCTGGAGAAAGGAATACTTGAGTGCCTTGAGGGCCCGGCACGACAGTCGGCCCGGGGAACCCTCCAAGCTGCACCCCGGAGACATCGTGCTAGTTAAGCAGGACAATAAGAAGAGAGCGACTTGGCCACTGGGACGTGTCGTGGAGACGTATCCTGACGACAACGGAGTCGTACGCTCGGCGAAAGTGTTGTTTGAGGGTGTCGAATCGCTGCGAGCTGTCAGCCACCTGGTTCCCCTAGAAATAGCCCCCTCTGAGGATGACCATGAAGGAGACGACGGCGATGACGGAGAAGAGGGTGCGTACAGTGCGACAGCCGGAATGCCAGGGATAGCGGAGACGTCTGGGAACGACCAGGGTATGGCAACAGCTACGACAACTCAACAACCAGCCACAGGAACGGACGACAACGACGAGAAAGGTGAGAACTATGCAGTTAGTGAAAGAAGTGAAAATTAAAATGAAACAGAGCAGACGAACGCACAAGGACGTTCTGCACGCCCATTGAGAAGGGCTGCCGCGAAACAGCGAGAACTAATGGACTGTCTGCTGAAAAGTGACGATATATAAAAAGTAGCTGTAAACTGTAAGTGAAAAGGGGGCGTGTTCTATCTGGAAGGTAGGGAGGGTGGAGTTTGTGAGGTGTGCGTGAATCTGCGGAGGTTGGAAGTGCTTAGGGGTGGAGTACGGGGACGGGATGGTCTCTCGTGCGTACAGACCGAGCGTTGCACAGAACCAGCCCCTCCCTCTTGTACTCCATTAAGTAACAGCCTGCATGTAGCAGCGCTATAGAAGTCTCGATTATTGTGAGTTGAGACAGATTGAATTTGAATTGTCATGTATGTATTTCTGTCATTTCTTGAATTGTCTTAGGCCCATTGCCTAATTGTCGTTGCACTTGAATTATTATGATTGCATTTCTGCCACTTCTTGAATTGTCTTAGGCCCATTGCCTAATTGTCTTTGCACTTGAATTGTCATGATTGCATTTCTGCCATTTCTTGAATAGTCTTAGGCCCATTGCCTAATTGTCTGCACTTGAATTATTGTTTGCATTTCTGCCATTTCTTGAATAGTCTTAGGCCCATTGCCTAATTGCTTGACAATTGAATTCTGTAAAATGTGTACATTATCACTTATTTCTGCTGTTCCTTATGTGTATTACACGAGTGCTTTAGAATTGCTAGGCCCATTGCCTATTTTGATCTGTTATATGACTGTATATTATTGATTGTGTTTATTACCCCGGGGTAACATTGCTGTTGTATATTGTGCGTACTCTGTTCGAGTCGTTGCGGAGCGCTACGCAGCGAGCCTAACAGAGTCTCGGAGTAAGCCACTCCCCCCACCCCGAGTCTAGCTCCATCCAATTGACCGACGTTTCATCGCTCCTTATTTTGGGGCGTGGAGGATGTCGGGAATTTCGACCCGATCAATCGAAATTCCCGCCATTTGACTTCACCTACGACTACGTCAAATTGGAGGGAGAGGAGAAACTCGCGGGCGAATGATTGTAGTTCCAGACGTGAACGTTTAAAGCCAAAAAAGGAAACCACCTGGTAGGAAGGCGCTGAGACTAATAAAATCAATTGCTGGTAATTTAAGATTAGGAAAAATAAAGTCATTCTGTTGTAACATGATAAAAAAAATCCAATGTAGAAATTTAGGTTCAGGACAAATTGCGCCAAAAAGGTGACGTTGGAGGTTGCAAGGATAGCTCGTCCTCTTTGATCCAACGTCCCCAACCGAAGTAAGTCCCCTCTAATTGTTATCTCTCCTCTCTACCTTGTGTACCAGGTTGGTTGTAGTAGAAGTTTGTGTGCAAGACGTTCAGTTTTTATATCGCAGTTTAGTGTAAAGATCCTTGTGATTGGGGATCTGATTCCTGAGTTAAATAAGAATAGGGATATTTGGTGTGTGATTCGTTGTGTATTGAATTCGAATTGGCACTATTTTCAGTTTGTTAATGAGTCCGGTGTGGACTTTGTGCTTGAAGAGCACATGCTATATTACCTAGGGTCAGTCTTGTTTTTTCAGTAAGTCTTGTGAATGCTTAAGAATGTTGTTTGTCTTTATCAGAGTTTATTTTTGTAATAAAATTGTAAATTTTATCGCCGTATTTTAATTAAATCCTGGAAAGTTTTGGGAATCTTGCCCTTAAGGCCTTGCGATCCGCCCAGTACATCGGGCAGATTTAATAAACTGGTGAAAATCACAACAGTAAACGTAACCATAATCGATGATTGATGAACCTCTTGACAACTTGGTCAAGAAGATTGCAAAGAGATTAATTGGATTATATTAAAGCTAAGTGACATGTATTGATATCTCGCCATGTCTATCCTCGTACCCACTACTTTAAATACCTAGCTTCCAATTATTGCACTTTATTATGTAAAATAATTGTATTTTTAAGAAGAATGTCTTAATCATTTATATCCATTGCACTTCATTTTTATAATTATTAAATAATATTGAACTTTTAAAATTGAAGAAAGATGAAACCATTTGCAAATTTGCCATTTAGCAGAAAATACATCACATTGACCTAAGCATCTGGGCTACGTCGGTGACGGTAAATTGTGGGGAAATTTACAGGTACTTAATTATTTGTAAACTCAAGTAATCGTATATGGTGCTGCATTATTGAATACATTTACAAACAGGAAAAAATTCCTTTCTGACTAAGATGCCTGTTATACAACGCTTTAAAGCAATAGATGCAGAAAAATATCAGAATTAATACACAGTTTTTGCATTTCCTCTTCAGATATTCGAGGTGGGCTAGGCGATATATATATATATATATATATATATATATATATATATATATATATATATATATATATATATATATATATACTAGACTGGCTAGTAATAGCTTTATAATATGAATCGGAGAGGCTCAGGAAAAATTTTCTACTTTCAGCTAAAAATTTCTTAAAAACTATAATTGCAAAACAGAACTGAAAACTGTTCATATTTATTTCGCTTTTAGGAAAGAAAAGAGTAAATGGGAAGCTGCCATCATAAATTATAGTTCTTTCGTATTCGTCTCTAACAAACACACCAACGCACACAGAGCGCATGAGATCATATAAAAACTACCTTCACACGAACATAATACTTCCCAGGATATAAACAAAGAACACAGCACGTTACTTAAGCAGACATACGGAAGAAATCAGAACAGAGATACGGAAAGAACACTCTTTCCGATGTTTATCTTCAAACAAACGACAATAGTAGCAGCATTTTTCTGTCGGCGATGCCGGGACAACACACTCATAACAGCACACTTATTGTCCCTAGTTTTCGTTGTCGCACTGATAAGGTTTCTACTTACGGGTTAGATTAGAAAACGGATTTTGAGCGAAGCGAAAAATCTATTTTTGGGTGAGATGGCCATGCCGTCCTGATGGAAGTTCCTATAGGGTAGCTTCCTAGGGTATATTACAATTACGGCGATATTACCAGAGAATTTACCTTAAGGTACCCAGAATTCTAACCCCTGGAGCAAATATCCCTCATGAAAGGGATATCGCGACATATCAGAGGACGTATTCTTGACACGCCACATGGCAATCTGCACCCCAAACAGAGATAACACATCGAAGGGGTCAATTGGCAAGAAAACGAAAACGAGAAAGAAAAAGGGGGAGCCGCTCCCAAGGCTCCCTCTTCTCCCGTTTCGTAAGCGTGCATTGCGCCAATCCTGGCGCAATCTGCATTCCTTGTAGCGATACACGAGGTGCTACAGATACTGTATGTAGGGAGGGGTCCTACAGCCCTTTCATAGAAAGGGAAGGGCGGGTCCATCAGGATGACATGGCCATCTCACCCAAAAATAGATTTTTCGCTTCGCTCAAAATCCGTTTTTTGGGCTCAAGCCATGTCATCCTGATGGAAGTATACCAGAGCATTACTGTATCTGTGGATTCTCAGAACGTGCCGTACTCCCCGGAGGTAATTTTTCCCGGTCGACTAGACCTAGAGACCTAAGATGTTACCGTTATACATCTTTTCAACTAACCATAAACCATGTTAGAGCTTCCTGCCCCCTACAGGGAAGAGTCCTACTAGACTCTGGAAAAGTCTCAAAGAGTACATATACCTATGTATGAATACCAGGCAAGCCAATATAATGGTCTCACCCTATATTAAGTAAAGCATAGCTTGTAAAGAACCACTGCGTCAATATGAAATATCGACCAGTTCTCCGCACAATACTTGTATTGGACAAAGGTTTATATCCGCATAGGAGGAAACTTGTAAATCCACCACCGTCCCGTTATGGGATGGAGTCCTCCCGTTAAGGGAAAGCATAAACCAATGCAACATAGCTTGCATAAAGGAACAATCTATTAGAATTATCCCAGATAAAGTACATGGAATGAATGCTCAATTATACCAATAAATTGACACAGGTGAAGGAGACGCAAGGTTCTCAAGAACAACTTTATTGACAAACAATAAATAGACAGGTTAACAACAATTAAATATATATATATATATATATATATATATATATATATATATATATATATATATAACGGATTTTGAGCGAAGCGAAAAATCTATTTTTGGGTGAGATAGCCATGGCGTCCTGATGGAAGGTTCCTTTTTGGTAGCTTCCTTGGGTATATAACTACTAGATATTCCCAGAGAATTTAACCACAGGTTATCACAGAATTCTAACTTCTGGAGCGAGTATACTAAAGGTTTCCCTTTTAAGACATCGTATATCAACAGGGGACGCATGTATTAACGCGCCACATAGCTATCTACACCCTAAACAGAGTTAACACTTCGGTGTGTAGGGGCGGAGAATAGCTGGGAGCCGTTCCACAGCTAATCTCGTTCGTGGCTACTTTTGGTACTCGAGACGTAAACAAACGGGCGCCATTGCTAAATGACGTCACGTCCGTCCTCATCCTGAATCCAGTTGCTTGCCGATCACCATGATACAGCAGAGCAGGGTGGGACCTAAAAACTGGACGAAGTAGCAGGGAGGGTCCATCAGGACGCCATGGCTATCTCACCCAAAAATAGATTTTTCGCTTCGCTCAAAATCCGTTTTTTGGGCACAAGCCATGGCGTCCTGATGGAAGAATACCAGAGAATCAATGTATCGTGGTAGATTTTCCCCTATTGGGTAAGTGCCAAAGGCTTTGAACAAGGTAGTATAGTAATCTTAATAAAAGAACCGTAGGGAAGAAACCTTCCTGCCCCCCTTGGCAGTGAAGTTCCCACGTTCTATGCCGAGATCAAAGTGGTTATCGAAGGGCTATTCACCCTGCTAGATGAACCTGAAGAACTTGGAGACAAGACTGAATGGTTGGCATTCGTATCGGAACATTCTTGAAGGCAGACAAGTGGTGGTTGGACACTGTATGTAGAGAAGAATAGTCTCGTCTCTAAGGTATGAAGAGTAAGTATTCGTATTGGAATATTACATTGCAAAGGTGAATATATAATAAGGGTTAAGACCTTAGTATCTTCATTAACCATAAGGAAGGGGATAATAAAACTATGACAGACATGTATTTCATAGTATAAGTAGGAGCGGATTGAGACGCACAAGTAATAAAATAAGAATTTTATTTCACAATTGCAGAAAAAATAAATGAATTGCAGTAATAAGTAAAGTTAATTTACAACAAATTATAATGTACATAGTAATAAAGACTTGCTCTTGAATCTGAAAGGGAATTTCAAATTTATTAGTAGGCACTCGTTCTCGAGGAACGTCAGTCTTTAATTAAAACACATCATGCTCTAGGCATGCGGCACTCGTGTGACGACTATGACATTTCACCTGGGATAAGAACAGTTATAAGAAAGCACTAAGTGTTTTCGACATCACTACGTATCTCTCGAGGGTCAACATAGGCACCCGAAGAGTTAGAGTCCCAAGTAACTCGCTGTTCTATGCAGAGTTAGGTGCAGGTTTCATAACACTACCTGCGGCTACCACAAAATGTTTGACTTCGTGCACTTGTTTCGCATAACGTTTGAAGAAAACACGCGAGGACTTCCAGCCTGTGAAACTTTTAAGGCTTTCGAAGTCCATACTCTGAAAGAAATTCAGAGACGATGCAACTTTTCTAGGATCGTGACCGGCGGGTGTACTGTCAGGATCCGCTCTGCGAATGAAGTAGGTGATTTTCGCTCTTAGTTGTTTCAGTGACAGGTCGCTGCCCGATGTTTCTCCTTTGAAGAGTTGGCCTCCACCAAAGTTCGAAGTTCTGCGAAGATAGACCTTGAGGCTCTCTACTGGGCATAGAGAGGCATCTTCCTTCAGGGGGCATATTCTCCAGGGGCCCCATCTTTTGGTGGGTAATTCGTTTTTGGCGAGAAACGTCGGATCCGGGGAGAGGGTAAGGTCTCCTGAATCAGTAAACAGGATATGACCCTCTTCTCTTGATAATGCCACTATTTCGCTGACTCGGGCTCCTGAAGCAAGAGCAAAGCGAAATATAACTTTCTGAGTCAGATCCTTGAGAGGGCATGAATCATTATCCAAGTTGAAGGCGAAATGGAGCACCTTGTCCAATGACCAGGAGATCGGTTTCAGTGGGGGTGCTGGGCGTAGACGAGCACATGCTTTCGGCAGTTTATTGAAGATGTCGCTGGACAGATCAATTTGGAAGGCATACAACAGTGGTCTAGTCAAGGCCGATTTGCAAGTAGAAATCGTATTGGCTGCTAATCCCTGTCCATGAAGGTGAATAAAGAAGGACATGCAAAAATCAATGGTGATTTCCGTAGGATTTTTTGCCTTGACGAATGAGACCTATTTTCTCAAAGATGATTCGTATTGCCGTCTTGTGGATTCGGTCTTGTATTCCTCGAGGAAGTCTAGACTTTTCTTCGAGATCCCAAACCTCTTCTTCGCGGCTAGGGAGAGAAAATCATGAGATGAAGGTCCTTGATTTTCGATGATGAAGCGAAGACAGTCGACTTCTGTACTTGTTGGGAGAGAACTGGGCCCGGGAGAGGGATCAGCGTGGGCTGCAGCTTCAGGACCAGGGGGTACCAGTTGCTCCGGGGCCACTTGGGAGCCACTAGGGCCGCTGTCCCTTTGAAGGTTCTCAGCTTGGAGAGGACTTTCAGCAGAAGGTTGGTGGGAGGGAACAGGTAGATCTTGGACCATCTGTTCCAATCCAGGGACATGGCGTCCACCGCCTCTGCCTTGGGGTCCTCGTACGGGGCCACATAACGAGGAAGTTGATTGTTGTCGCTCGTTGCGAAGAGATCGATCTGAAGTTCCGGGACTTGGTGGGAGATGAAGGAGAATGATCTTGCGTCTAGAGACCATTCCGACTCTATCGGGCTTGTCCGGGATAGAGCGTCCGCCGTCACGTTGCGGAATCCTTGTAGGTGAACTGCAGATAGGTGCCACTTCTTCCTCTCTGCCAGACGGAAGATTGCTAGAAGCACCTGATTTATCTGGGGCGATCTCGAGCCTTGGCGATTGAGACATCGAACTACCACCGAGTTGTCTAGGGTTAGACGAATATGGATCGAGGGAGGCGGGGAGAGTTTCTTCAGTGTTAGAAGGACCGCCATGGCCTCCAAGATGTTGATGTGAAACGTCTTGAATAGGGGAGACCACGTGCCTTGAGCCTGTTTCTGGTGGGAGTGACCTCCCCAACCCTCCAGCGAAGCGTCCGTGTGGATGTTGAGTGATGGAGGTGGGTGTTGAAGAGGAATGGACCTTTTCAGGGCCTTTGCTTCCGACCACGGCTTGAGGAAAAGTCGAAGTCTGTTTGGGAGCCATCTCTTGAGGTCTCTTCGAGCGATGGATGCAGAACGTCTCCAGACTCCCGCGGCATCCTTTAGCTGTGCACGAAGCACCGGGTTTGTCACTGAGGCGAACTGTAGAGAGCCTAGAACTCGTTCCTGCTGGCGTCTTGAGATCCGCTTGGATTTCAGTAGTCGCTTGACAGACCCTGCTATTTCCTTCCTTTTCTTCTGGGGGATGGAAAGGCGGTGTGACTGAAGGTTCCACTGGATTCCTAACCATTGTAACTTCTGAGCTGGAGAGAGGCGAGATTTCTTCACGTTTATCTTGAATCCCAGGTGTTCTAGGTACTGGGTGACTTTGCTGCAGGATTTTAAACAATCCTCGGGCGATGGAGCCCAGACTAGCCAATCGTCGAGGTAGGCCATCACCTGGACGTCTCGGAGGCGGAGCTGTTGTACTATGGCGTCCGCCAGCTTTGTGAAGATCCGAGGGGCCACATTGAGGCCGAAGGGCATGGCCCTGAAGGCGTAGCTTTTCCTTTGGAGTCGAAATCCTAGGTAGGAGGAAGCGTGATGGTTCATTGGAACGTGCTAGTAGGCATCCGCCAGGTCTATGGAGACCGTGTAAGAACCTCGAGGCAGAAGGGTCCTTATCTGTTGAAGAGTCAGCATCTTGAACTTGTCGTTCGCTATGAACTTGTTGAGGGGGGATAAGTCCAGAATGACTCTGAGTTTGTCGGAGTCTTTCTTGGGGACGCAAAACAGTCTCCCTTGGAACCTGGTGGACTTTACCCTCCTGATCACCTTCTTGTTCAAGAGATCTAGGACATATTCTTCCAGAAGGGGGGTTGATCGTTGGAAGAATTGCTGGAAGGTTGGGGGTGGTTGAGTCCAACTCCAGCCTAGACCTTTCTTGACGATGCTGTGTGCCCAGGGATCGAAGGTCCAACGATCCTGGAATTGGCGGAGTCTTCCTCCCACCGGAAGCACTTCATTGCTTCTGGTGTCCCGAGGGCTTACTGCCTCAGGTGCTAGCTCCCCTTCCTCCTCTACCTCTGGAGGGGCGGCGAGATGTGTCTCTGCTCGCACCCCTGTTTGAGCCTCTACCTTTGGGACGAAAGGTAGTTGTCCGTTGCTCAAAGGCAGGGGTGAAAACCGGTGACTGGGACAAAACCGGTTGGGTGACCAACTGAAAGGTCTGTTGTGGCTGAGCAGCCACTTGGGGAGTAGCGGGTCCCGGAAACTGTCGTCGCTGTTGACGTTGCTGGGGGTTTTGCTTGGAGGATTTCCTCTTAGGTTGAGGGCCATCGTCCTGAGAGGATTTCCTCTTTTTTGACATGCCCCACTTATTGAGAAGGTTCCTATTCTCAGTGGCAGCCTTGTCAGTGATCTCTTTCACGAGATTGGAGGGGAAGAGGTGTTTACCCCAGATGTTGGAGGAAATCAGCCTCCGGGGTTCGTGTTTCACAGTGGCACCTGAGAACACGAATTCTCGACAGGCTCTCCGAGCCTTCATGAAGTGGTACAAGTCCTTCACCAGAGTTGCCATGTGGGATTTGGCGAGTACCATGTAGTTGTCTGGGACTCTGGTGTCACCAGCCATGACATCAAGTTGTACCTGGTGGGACATGGATGCTGCAAGCCTTTCCTTCGTATCTTGTTCCCGACGAAGGAGGTGGTCGTTGAGTTTCGGGAGGTCTTCGTTAAACTGACGTCCGGCTACGTCAGGATCTAGCTTTCCCACCACGAAGGTATGCTGGATATCCTTCCAGTGTCGAGTGTCGGGGGGAGTTACTATGGAGAAGGGTCTGCACTCCTCCAGTGCAGGGCAGGGTTTTCCTTCTTCCACAGCCTTGTGGCACGCAGCGAAGGCCTTTTCCATGAAGGGAAGGACTGCATCGTCGGGTGCGACGTAAGTAGGGTGCTTCTTGCTCAGGGCCGGAAGCTTAGAGCAGGTAAAACCCTTACTTTTAAATGCGGTGGCTAGCATAGCCTGGGCCTTCGAGAGATCGAACACTATCGCCTCTTTGGGTTCGATCTCTTCTTTAGAGGCAGGTTCAGAACGAAGCCGGACGTAACAGTCCGGGTAAGCCTCAAAGTTCAGGAAAAACTCCACATCTTCCAGGGGGACCGTGCCGATCTTATCGCTGATAAAGATCCTGCCGGTCGCGATAACCATATGCTCGGCATACCTCCAAGGGTTGGCATGTGAGCATGCAGGGAGATCCTTAACCGAGATCTTCTTCGGTTCTTTGGACCCTCCCATGGACCTGATGAACTCGTGAGTTTCTTTAAGTCTGTCGTCCATAATGGCTTTAATCATCCGGAATATCTCTTGGGCGGATGGGATGGGTTCCGGGGTAGCGGAGGTAGACGGGAGAGACACTTCCGTCGGTGTAGGAGTAGGGGCGGTGATGGAAGGCGGAGCGACCTCCTGCTCCGACTCGGTGTATACCACCTGGTCCTCTTCATCTTCCGCGCCTTGGGCCATAAGGGTCTTCTCCATGCCCTCCGAAATATCCGACATGTGTTCGTTGTTCTCGGAATCCAGGCGGCACTCGTGCATGGACTGGGCCATGACTACGTCTGGTTCCACCGTGATCTGGACGATGGGGATCAGGTCTTTGGGTACCACAGAATCAGGGGAGGCCTTTGGGAACAGAAGGGCCCTCATGTCTTCAGTGGCCAGGTATGGTCCAGTGGCGTTCTTTTGGAAGCCACGCACCCACTTGCGTAGCTTATCCCGAGAAGCGTCCCTGACCTCCGCTGAGGGAGGGTTATGAAAGGCATCGACTAGGCGATCCTGGCAGACCATACAGTTCTGCGGGTCCCAGAACTTCAGATCCCCTCTCTTGTTGGCACAAGGGCCGTGGGTCCTACACGCCGTATGCCCGTAGAAGTGCGGGCGCTTCACTGCGCAGAAGTCGTGATCACACTTCATCTGCTCCTCCTGTAAAAGAAAGAGAATATGAGTATGGGGGGGGGGGGTCATAAGAATGACTCTTAAACTAAAGTTAAATATTAATCATTAATTTTAACTTGACAATAGGTGTGATGCACAGAGGAAGGGCTGAGATAGGATAGGTACATACTCCGTGTATCTCGCCCGGCTGGTTACCGTAACCTTCATCCATGGACAATCCGAAGTGACCGAAGGCACAGGATAGAATTCAATATAGAATGCCCGTAGGGCAGTGAGAATTTTATTGGAAATTGTCAAGGATGTAAGGTTGGGACTGAGGCCACTCAGTTCCAGAATAGGGGACTAAAAGATCCCATAGGGTAACGGTTTCCGGCAACCAGCCGTGCTAAGATACACACAGCATGCTGGAAATCTGTGATATGCAAGAAGACAGCATGGTTACTAATAGAACGGTAATAAAATACCGATCCATTTACGTAAACAAGTCATCTGGTTGCAGTGTAGGGCTATCAATATCAGATGATAGCTAGTAGAAGGGGGTGCAAGTCGCCTTGACGCCTCCGGAAGGCTCCGGCAGACCGCCGGCACGCCGGAGGCCGCTCCAGCAGAGTTTCTGGCATTAGGGAAGACAATATAGAAGTCAAGAGTAATACCAGGGTGGCGGCCGCCGGCACAGCGGCGGCACGCCGGCAGGGGAGCGGCGGCTCCGGCGGGGGAGCGGCGGCTCCGGCGGGGGAACGGCGGCTCCGGCAGCCAGAGGTTGCCGGCTTGGTGGCAGGAACAAGGATGGTTATAGCAGAACCGGACTGCCGGTGGCGGATGCCGGCACTCCGGGGGCCGGCCGGTGGACGGACGACCAAGCTATGAGGAAGGAGGGAAGGCCATCGGCTGGAAGCCGGCGGCAGGCGGCAGTCCCCCGGCACACGGAGGACTGGCGGCCCAGGGGGTAAGGGATAAGTCACCAAGGTAGGAGGTGGGTATCACCGACAGTGGAGGC
Source organism: Palaemon carinicauda (assembly GCF_036898095.1). Classification (NCBI taxonomy): domain Eukaryota; kingdom Metazoa; phylum Arthropoda; class Malacostraca; order Decapoda; family Palaemonidae; genus Palaemon; species Palaemon carinicauda. The sequence goes on from NC_090744.1 coordinate 44,802,640, forward strand.
GGCAAGGGACCGGCACCAGGATAGTGAAAGAGACAGAAGGAGGGATGTAGGGTTCCGGCCACGGACCCCCAGACATCCCACCTGAGTGGGTGTACCCATGATAGAGGCTAACCCTATCACCCAGAAGCAGGGGCCGCAGAGGACCGGGAGCTAAGGTAGCCCAAGGGAGGGCTAGGGGACACCCAAGAGCGGGGGGGGGGGGGGGGGAACCCCTGCAGACAGAACGCATCCAGTGGCTAACCCCATAGGACACTATGAAGGGTATATGTACCAGAGCAGACTGCACACAGGAGCTCAAGGTAGCCCTATCACTCCACCCTAAGGAGGAGTTGTAGGACAGGGGACAGATGGGTATAGACTAACCTAAGTATAGGCTAGGCCATACAAGAGATAGGTGGGGAGGGGAGAAGAGAAGGGTCTTCCGTGGAGGAGGTTCTGTACCAGAGCGGCCACAGAGGAAGGGAGGACACTCCCTAGCCTAAGGTAAGGCAGCTTGTCTGAAAACGGTGCATGGGTATCGTTTCAGCAAGGAACAGAACTAACCCCTCCAAAACCTAACCTAGAGCAGGGATGTTACATCCTGAACTAGGAAGGATGGAAGACGTATCGCTATTGCAGGAAAGGTCGGAGACCTAGTCCCAGCAATAGAGGAAGGACTAGCTGTTCCTCATTCTCGGACGCAACCCTAAGGGGGGATCATTCCCTTAGGGAGGACAGAGAGGCGATATAATACTCTGATATGAGCTTGATCCCCTTACGTGGTAGGGGGAGCAAGGCTACACAGAGGGGATGCCCTAAGGCAGGGGATGAAGGAAGCATATAGGGGTCCTACTTGTAGGTTAGGTTAGAAAGACACACTATCTAACCTGTCCCTTATATGGTCCCTGAAGGCGAAAACACTTGCATCACAGTCAATAGTATTGTAAAATAATGCCACTATCTTCATAAGTAAGCCTAGGATCACTGAAAAATATCATGCATGAACACTGATATAGGCGCTCTGGCCTGGGGGCTATAGTAGCCAACTGGTATGGGGTCAGTCGATGACCGATAATAAAGCGTCAAAACCCGATATAAAAGTTCCTAGCTATGAAGACTAAATAACTAATAGTATCGATTAGTTAATGAGGCCGGAAAACGCTGTTGAGGCTAACTAAATAAGGCATGCAGAACAACAGCGACGCCATAAAATGGCCGGTCCGGTCGAGGCACAGTTCTGCCACAAAACATCAAATATCTCGAAAAGTAAAATTTACTTTACGGTCAGAGCTTAATTAAACAATACTGGAACCTTGTACTCAACTTTCCAGAAGAAGGCGAGGCCGAAGGTAGCGACATGATGAAGATGCAGGTTGATAAAAAGAGCGTAGGGAAAATCCGTCTAAGATAGGCAAGCTACTAGCAGAAGGATGGAGACGGACGTGACGTCATTTAGCAATGGCGCCCGTTTGTTTACGTCTCGAGTACCAAAAGTAGCCACGAACGAGGTTAGCTGTGGAACGGCTCCCAGCTATTCTCCGCCCCTACACACCGAAGTGTTAACTCTGTTTAGGGTGTAGATAGCTATGTGGCGCATTGATACATGCGTCCCCTGTTGATATACGATGTCTTAAAAGGGAAACCTTTAGGATACTCGCTCCAGAAGTTAGAATTCTGTGATAACCTGTGGTTAAATTCTCTGGGAATATCTAATAGTTATATACCCAAGGAAGCTACCAAAAAGGAACCTTCCATCAGGATGCCATGGCTTGAGCCCAAATATATATATATATATATATAAGAAGACGATAACCAAAACTTTAAGCATAAGTATGATAGTAAACAGAACTTGTTTATCTGAAAGAAAAAACATATTGCCACTTTTAACATACCGAGGTATCAAAGTCATAAAAACCTGTATTACTAATCAATCACATTAGCGTTAGAAACGCTCGGCACACATGTCTGCACTTATGCTAGGTTCACCTTTGGAAATGGAACAGTCAACGTGGGCAACTCAGTGCCCTCACTTAGTTTGTAGTACAGCATGTAACTACACACTCACCCTGGAATTAATCGTCCCAATTAAAACCACTGTTCCTCGCAGAGTTAAACAGCAGGGTTAACGACTCGTCCCACTGCTACCACAGATCTCTTTAGTTCCTCTACTTGCTTCGCATAGTGGCGAAAGAACACTCTGGAAGACTTCCAGCCAGTGTATGAACGAAGATATTCAAAATCTATACAATTAAAGAAATTCAAGGATGAGGCAACTTTCCTCGGATCGTGACCTGCGGGTGTACTGTCAGGATCCGCTCTGCGAATAAAATAGGTGATTTTCGCCCTGAGTTGATTCAGAGATAAATTTGAGCCTGATGTTTCTCCCCTGAATAGTTGACCACCCTTGAAGTCTGAAGTTCTACGAAGATAGACCTTTAGGCATTCTACTGGACATAGAGATGCATCTTCTTTCAGAGGGCAGATTCTCCAGGGACCCCACCTGTTGGTGGGTAACTCATTCTTGGCAAGAAACGTAGGCTCTGGAAACCGGTTCAGTTCTCCCCCATCCAGGAACTGAGCACGACCTCCCTCTCTCGAGAGGGCTACAATCTCACTAACCCTGGCCCCGGACGCGAGTGCAAATAGGAAAATAACTTTTTGGGTCAAATCCTTTAACGCACACTCCTCATTGCTCAACAGAGAAGCGAAATTAAAAACTTTGTCTAAAGACCATGAAATGGGCTTTGGAGGTGCTGAAGGTCTGAGCCTAGCGCAGGCTTTCGGAACTTTATTAAAGATCTCGTTAGCGAGGTCGACCTGGAAGGCATATAGAATGGGTCTTGTCAAAGCAGACTTACACACCGAAATCGTGTTAGCTGCCAACCCTTGACCGTGGAGGTGGATGAAGAAAGATAAGCAGAAGTCCGTCGAGATCTCCTGCGGATTCTTCACCTTGACAAAGGCCACCCATTTTCTCCAAGATGACTCATATTGCCTTCTAGTAGATTTGCACTTATATTCCTCCAGGAAGTCTATGCTGTCTTTCGAAATCCCGAAACGCTTCCTCATCGCTAGGGAGAGAAAATCATGAGCTGCAGGGTCCGGGTTTTCTGTAATGAAGCGCAGACAGTCGACTTCTGGACTCGCTGGGTCAGAACTGGATCTGGTAGCGGTAGAAACTTCAACCGTAGTTCCAATGCCAGGGGGAACCACACGCTGTTCGGCCACTTGTGGGCCACTATTGCCGCTACCCCCTTGAAGGATCTCAGTTTGTTGAGGACCCTCAACAGAAGGTTGTGAGGAGGGAACAGATAAATCCTGGACCATCTGTTCCAGTCGAGGGACATCGCGTCCACTGCTTCCGCTAAGGGATCCTCGTACGGGGACACGTACAGGGCAACTTCTTGTTGTCTTTCGTCGCAAAGAGGTCTATCTGCAGTTCTGGGACTTGATTCAGAATGAAGGAGAATGATCCTGCGTCTAAGGACCATTCCGATTCTATCGGTGTGAACCTGGATAGAGCGTCCGCTGTCACATTGCTGACTCCTTGAAGGTTAACTGCCGACAGGTACCACTTCTTCTTTTCCGCCAATCGGAAGATGGCCAACATCACCTGGTTGAGAGGTGGTGACCTCGATCCTTGTCGATTCAAGCATCTCACAACTACCTCGCTGTCCATCACCAACCTTATGTGGATCGAATGACGCGGGGAGACTTTCTTTAAGGTAAGGAGCACTGCCATAGCTTCTAGAAAGTTTATGTGAAAGGTCTTGAATAGCTTGGACCAAGTCCCCTGGACTTTTTTCCGATGAGAGTGACCTCCCCATCCCTCCTTCGAGGCGTCTGAGTGAATCGTCACCGACGGGGGAGGTGGCTGAAGAAGAACCGACTTCTTTAGATGTCTGGCTTGGGACCAAGGCCTGAGAAGAGTACGTAGCCGAAGCAGAACTGGTCTTCTCAGATCTCTTCGCGCGTTTAATGCATAACTTCTCCAAACTCCGGTTGCATCCTTTAGCTGTGCTCTTAGCACCGGGTCTGTCACCGAAGCAAACTGGAGAGAACCCAGTACCCTCTCCTGTTCGCGTCTTGATATCCTTTCGGAATCTAGAAGTCTCTTGACAGAACCCGCTATCTCCTTCCTTTTCTTCGCCGGGATGGAGAAACGGTGTGACATTAGGTCCCAGTGGATTCCCAGCCACTGGAACTTTTGAGATGGAGAAAGTCGAGACTTTTTTCTGTTGATCTTGAAGCCTAGATACTCTAGGAACAGGATCACTTGACTGGAAGCTTGCAAGCATTCTGTCTCGGATGCTGCCCACACCAGCCAGTCGTCCAGGTAGGCTACTACCTGAATTCCCTTTAGGCGTAATTGTTTGAGAGCTACGCTCGCAAGCTTCGTGAAGATCCTTGGGGCTATATTTAGCCCGAATGGCATGGCTCTGAAGGCGTATAGTCTTCGTTGTAGCTTGAACCCTAGGTAGGGGGAGAGTCGACGGTTGATTGGGATGTGCCAATAAGCGTCTGACAAGTCTATGGAGACGGTATATGCCCTCTTGGGCAGTAAGGTCCTTATGTGTTGCAGTGTTAGCATCTTGAACTTGCAATTCACTATGAACTTGTTGAGTGGCGACAAGTCCAGAATGACTCTGAGTTTTTCCGAGTCTTTCTTGGGAACACAAAACAGCCTCCCTTGGAATTTGATGGACTTCACCTTTCGGATCACGTTTTTCTCCAACAGTTCTTGGATGTACTCCTCCAGAACGGGGGTGGAGTGTTGGAAAAACCGAGGGCACGGGGGTGGAGTGCTGTACCAGCTCCAGCCCAGTCCATTCTTGAGTAGGCTGTGGGCCCAGGGATCGAAGGTCCACCGATCCCGAAAATTCTTAAGTCTCCCTCCTACCGGTATCATCTCACTTGGACTGCCGTCCAGAGGTCTTGCCTCCCTGACCACGACCACCCCTGAATCCCCTTCCCCTTGAGGGGCGCCTAGACGAGCCTCTGGCTGCTCCTCTAGGCTTTGCTCGAAAGGAAGTTGACTGCCCTTCGAACATTGGGTTGAATGCCGTGGACTGTGTCGACACGGCCTAGGGTACCCACTAGAATGTGGTCGGGGTTTGTGCCACCATCTGGGGCACTGAAGGCAATGGCAATTGCAGTTGCTGTTGCTGTCTAAGTGGCTTGGCTGGCCGAGACGGTAGCCTAGTCCTCATAGTCTTCCTCTTTGGTTGAGGACCCTCATCCGGGGAAGACTTTCTTTTGATAGCCAGGCCCCACTTCTGGAGAAGGTTTCTATTCTCCGTGGCGGCCTTATCAACAACTTCTTTGACCAATTCGCTAGGGAAAAGGTCTTTGCCCCAAATGTTGGAGGAGATTAGTTTCCTTGGCTCGTGCCTCACCGTAGCCGAGGTGAACACGAACTCCCTACAAGCTCTCCTCGCCCTGACGAAGCTATAAAGATCCTTCGTCACTGTGGCCAGATGAGTCTTGGCCACAACCATGAACATTTCATGGACCTTGGGGTCACTTGCCATCGTCTCAAGAGTAGTCTGAAGAGACATTGAGGCAGCCAGTCTTTCTTTTGTCTCGAGCTCTCTCCGCAAAAGAAAATCAGACAGCTTAGGGAGGTCCTCGCCGAACTGACGTCCGGCAATATCAGCCTCCAACTTCCCGACTGAGAAGGTAAGATGGACGTCCTTCCAGTCCTTGTGGTCCATAGGCAGGGCCAGCGACAAGGGTTTACACTCCTCCAGGGAGGGGCAAGGCTTGCCGGCCTCGACTGCTTTTAGTACAGCCGCAAACCCTTTCTGTAAAAAGGGGAAGGCTCTAGCAGGAGAGGACACAAAGGAAGGGAGATTCTTACTCAATGCAGCTACCTTTGAGTTCGTGAAGCCCCTCTCTTTCATCGAGGATGAAAGCAAAGCTTGAGCCTTAGCATGGTCCATCACTATGACCTCCTTCGGCTCTGTCTCCTCCTTTGAAGCTGGTTCCTTCCTCAACCGGACATAACAGTCCGGATATGACCCCTTGCCAGAATTCCACCTCCTCTAGGGGAACTGAACCCAACTTATCCGAGATGACGATCTTTCCAGTCGTCATCGGCATGTGCTCAGCATACCTCCACGGGTTAGCATCTGAGCACAAGGGAAGGTCTTTCACATTGAGCCTTTTCTGGGGCCCATGTGATGCTGCAAGCCTCTGCATCTGCAGTTCCATTGCAGCCGCCTTCTCCTGATTCTCCTTCTGCATTTGTTGGATCATTCCAACAATGGAGGAGAGGGCCTGTCCCAGCTCTACTGGGAGAGCGGACGATGTTGAGGGAATAGGCTCAGGGATCTGAACCGAAGTAGCCGACACCTCATCGACCTCTTCCTCTACAATGTCTGGGGCTTGAACTTCATCCTGGGCTCCTGCCAGGAGGTCTTCCTCCAGACGCTCGGACACGTCAGACATCCTGTCGTCCAACTGGATGTCTTGCAAGGCGACCGCGACTTCAGCATCCACCTGGATCTGAACTTGGGGGATCTCCTCTTGAGGCTGGGGAATCACTGCATCAGCTGATGCCCTAGGGAAAAGGTAAGCCCTCATCTTCTCACTTGGAAGATAAGGTCCAGAGGTGTTCTTCTGGAAGCCCCTTACCCAGGTACGAAGCTTCTCCCTTGCTATATCCCTTGATTCCGCCGTCCTAGGGGAATCAAAGGCCTCAGTAATCAGGTTAGTGCACACGGTACATACCTGAGGGTCCCAATACTGGAGATCACCCTTGGAGACAGCGCATGCTGCGTGCCTCCTACAAAACTCATGTCCACAGAGGTTCTTACTGCGGACGTTGCAGAAAACACTTCCGCACTTCGGATGGTCCTCCTGTAAAGAGAAGAAATTTCCATGAGTATCAAGTGAACTACGTATCACTGGATATGCACAGTTTAGCATAACAAATCAGAAAGGAAAGAAACACACTTGTGTTTCCTTCACAACCAATTGTTGCAGCCTTCCAGATAATAAAATCGTATGGTTAATCTGTCCTAGAGTAACCAATGAAAAGTTTCCAGAGGAAACAGGTGTAGCTCACACCTAAGGTATGATTTTAAAAAACCGGATAATAGACAAGAAAGAACTCACTTTCTTATCTGTAAGGCAACACCAAAGGGCTGTGCAAGACAACACAAAAGTGTTAGAACACACAGTGCTGTACCAAAACTTATACTATAGTTTTCTTCCTACAGTATATGTTATACTGAAGAATACTAGTACAGTATAGAAGGTAATGTGCCGGTCGGCACTTGCCGGCCGGCACACACCATAACTAGCTTTAAAGTATACTACTTAACAGCTATAAGGCGGCAGAACACTGGTTCAAATGCATGTGCCGGCCTTCAGTAACTGCCGGCAGGCAACAGCCAATGTCGGCCGGCAATGACTGCCGGCCAGCAACTACACAAGGTAGTACCCGGCTGCCGGCCACTGCTCATAGCGACCGGCAGACAAGGGCTGACAATAGCCGGCCGGCAAAGGTAAACAACCGATGCCGGCCAGCAGCAAAAGAACCAGAGGACTACGACTGCCCGGCTGCCAGCCTCATAGGCCGGCAGCCGGGTCGGGTACAGCACTAGAAGAAAACAGAATGGATGCCGGGATAAGGGCGTAAACTACCTCCAAGCCCGGCAATCCGAAAGAGTGCATATAAGGAAGGGGAGAATCTAATTCAGGCTTCCTGACCAATGCTGTCTGGCTCTACAGGCATACATGGATGAGGGACCAAGGGAGGTCCGGGCAGCACTCAAAGCAGAAGACCCTTGTCAATTCCACATCCTAACCTATCCTAGGTCCAGATGTAGAATGACGTACAGTACTGTAATGGCTAGGCCATTACGGAGATAGAGGGGGAAGGGACAAAAGAGCGTCCTACCAACCTTGCTTTAGTGAAGAATCACCCGCAGCCAAGAAAACTCATCTAAGCCTAAGGGAGATCCAAGGAGGGAGGCCAGCAATACTTGCCAGCCCCCACTGAACCAAAGCAAGGAAGGTGTTGCTACTCCCAGGGAAAGGATCTTATCCTCCCACCGAGAACAGCAACAAGGACTAGTCTGCTAGATCACAAAAGAAGGAATCATCTCGTACAGAAACCTTCGGCAGTGACCTAAGGAGGCTAAGCCTCCTATGTCTGTGTCAGGCCAGCGAGGGAGACTCTACCCCAAGCCAGACAAACACAGACTCAGACTAAAAAACTCTGATGTTCTGTCCCTCTCTGAAGCCAGACTTACTGGAACAGGGAGGTACAGTAACACCCCAGTATAGTTGTATCGAAAGTTAATTCAGATAAACCACTAGGGTTAAGCCCAAGGCTTAAACAGAGGGAAAGGGATTGCATACCTTCTCCGAAGAAAAGAAAGCAACCGGGGAGTATGAGAAAGTATACTAAGGCTCCATAAGCAACTTAGCCTAGGCACCAAGAGAATCGATTACCTAAATCACCGAAACTCACTCGTATACTATCTTGGAAATAATCAACATAATCTTAAATGTATAAAAAACAGCCTAAAGCTTCAATAAAATTTTAAAACACTCGGAAATCCAAAATCATGCAGGAAAGTACTAAGACCAAACGACTAGGCTACATGGCCTAGCGTAGGCCAGAGTTGGCGAATACTTCGCCAAAATAATAATACTAAAAGCACGAGAAAGGAAATCCTATGTAACGCTAAATAGCTAAAATTTATTAAAGCAAAACAACCGGGAATGTCGCTCTGGCTAACTAAAACTCATACCTAGCGAGCGACAGCGTCCATGACGCCTCCGGTATGCAACGGCTCTTGTAACAAAGATTATTACTATTAATCACTTTAAAATTTATCAAGAGCCTACATTTATACATAAAAGAAATGGTACTCAACTTATCAGAGGCAGACGAAGTTGGAGAAGCCATGAAAAGATGAATAAATCCAAGATTTGCGAGAAACACAGGAAAAAACACCGAGTTGTTAAGCTACGCAAAAAGGAATGCAGATGGCGCCAGGATTGGCGCAATGCACGCTTACGAAACGGGAGAAGAGGGAGCCTTGGGAGCGGCTCCCCCTTTTTCTTTCTCGTTTTCGTTTTCTTGCCAATTGACCCCCTCGATGTGTTATCTCTGTTTGGGGTGCAGATTGCCATGTGGCGTGTCAAGAATACGTCCTCTGATATGTCGCGATATCCCTTTCATTAGGGATATTCGCTCCAGGAGTTAGAATTCTGGGTACCTTAAGGTAAATTCTCTGGGAATATCGTCATAGTTGTAATATACCCTAGGGAGCTACCCTATAGGAACTTCCATCAGGACGACATGGCTTGAGCCCAAAAAGACCTGTGTTCGGAGAAGTGTTGCCAGATCTAAATTGTTAAAATATGCTATACTCCGATGAAAATTACGCTAAGGCAAGCACAATTATGCTATATGTTTGACGTAATTATGCCAGCTTTATGCCAGATTTCTATTATAGTTTTTATAGCAAATATCATGCAAAAAAAATACCTTCATAAGTAACACTTCATTATTGATGTTTTATTCCAAAATTTAAATGTCTCAACTCTATACACCAACCAAAATAGGCTATACACATGATTATGAAGGGATTTTTTTTATTGGGAACAATTAATTACATGAATGACAAAAAAGAGGATCTTATTGAAAACAATTGCTGAATTAGAAGAAAAAAAATATACTGCAAATGTATTTAGCCTATTCGTGGAATTGATCATCTTACGAGTTAGATGAAATTTAGTACATTCATCTGATTTTCTTATGCTCTCTTCACATAGAAGTTAATTTCTCAAAGAAACATTAGACAGCCTGTTTCGCTTCTCATTTATTTATTTATTTATTTATTCGACTAAAGAAAATGTACGCTCACAATCTACATTGGAAACTAGGATACTAAGCAAGGCTCTAGAAAGTTTGAAGAGGTTGGGATATTTTCTACTTGTATGAACTTTTGACCAAAAAGACTCTGAGTTGGTATCTTGAGACAAAAATTAGTCAAAGTCACTGCTTACTAATAACGAGCGTCATTCACTGTCTAACTCTTGTTGCTCACTCTCTAAAATGATATGGGGAAAATTTGAAAAAAATGTCAAAAACAGGTATTATGCCACTTCATAATAAACATGCAGGATCAAGATGGGAAGACACCTCCAACAAAGTGGAATTTACCAAAAATGTCCAAAGGCGTTCAAACATCTAATTTATCTGTTGATCATCCCTCGCATTTACAGTATTCTAAAGCAACCTAGCAAATTTCACACCACGATAATTCTGCACTAAAGGAAGATGGTTACGTGGATCTTTAGGGTCAATTCTAATAACCTGTTACATGGGGTCTTTCAAAGCTGATGGCTTGATGAAACAGCTGAGAATCTTTTTTTCTTCAACAAGATTGGGTGGGTTCGATGAGAACAGGGTGCAATATCCGACTTGCAAGACCGAATATGTGGTGACAACTAGTAGCAGTGAGACGCTGAGATGGCATTGGCGACTGAGTGGATTGCCACTAGCTGTTAGATGTTCAGGAGTTTTCAGAGCAGCTGTCGATATGTAGTGAACAGTTGCAATCATTAGTCGTACAGTATACTCTTATATGAAATTTTTAAGACATCCATTTTTCTTGTATTTTATTTAATATCGCTTTCACAGTTTGCTATTACTTATCACAACTTTCACCAAGATCAACTGATACTTTATTCGAATGTGCACGGAAGTATATAACAAGGTGCGGACGGAAAGGTAGGATGACGTTGGCGCCAAATCAGATTGAAGTGCCCGCCAAAATATATGTGTTTTCTTATACTTACAAATATATGAATTATGGGTTAACAGGAACATGTTATGAAACGATACATATATCAAAATGTAGCTCTGGTAGAGCGGAATATATATACATAGGAAACCACAGTGTGGCGAAGAGAGAATCTAAATAAATAAGTAGTTGGTCGATTTTCTGGACGACGAAGGGATCGGTGTCCTTACAAGTATTCCCCCCCCCCCAAGACATCGGGCGGCGTAGAGGGCTGATGATCAATCTTCGTATCTTTTCGGGCGTCGGAGGGTTCCTCTTGTTTTTGAACGGAGGGGCGCGCTGGCGGTCGGTGTAAGGATCTCTTCCTCTTGTCGTCGTTTATGATTTTTCTTTCGTTGGGCGGCTTGTTTTGAGGCGGAACTCTTGGTCTGCCAGGTCCAGCGGAGGCGGTGTCGCTTCCTTCGAGAAACGCTGGTTTCACGCGGTCTATTGAGACCCAGTCCTCTTGGCCATGGACGTCGAGAAGGAAGGCTTTTGTTGTCTTTTTAATTACCCGGTAGGGACCTCGATAAGGTCTAGTCAGTGGTTGTCGATGAGCGTCGACACGGATGAAAACGTACCTGCAGTCATCCAGGTTTTTTGGCTTGAAGTGCTTGGTTCTGTCCTGGTAAGTTTTGACACACGGCCTGAACTTCCTGGCGATGTCCCTTAGGTGATCCAGCTGCGTGTCGTCGGTTGATGAGGGAAAGAATTCGCCAGGAACTGCGAGCGCTTCCCCGTAAACCTTTTCGGCGGGCGAAGGTTCGCCGTCTGCGCGAGGGGCGGTGCGAAGGCCGAGGAGTACCCAAGGAAGTCGTGATTTCCAGTCCCCGTCGGTGCAGCTCGCCATCAGGGACGCCTTGAGGGCGCGGTGAGTTCTTTCGACCATGCCGTTTGCCGCGGGGTTGTATGCCGTGGTGCTGTGGAGCGTCGTCCCCATCAGGTTCGCCAAAGCGAGCCATATTTATGAGAGGAAAGCGGGGCCTCTGTCAGTCGTGATGTCGTCAGGAACGCCAAACCTGCTCACCCAGCTTGACAGGAGGGCTTCGGCACATGCTTGAGTCATAGCTTCGGTCATCGGTGATGCCTCCAACCGCCTCGTGGAGCGATCGATGATCGTAAGTAGATAGCGAGCGGATCCAGAAGGGTGCAATGGTCCCACGACGTCGATGTGTATATGGCCGAAACGTCTTCTTGGCTGGGGAAAATCGCCTACCCCCGATTCGGTGTGACGGCTGACCTTGCTTGACTGGCAGTTGATGCATGACTTCGCCCATTCCCGGGCGTCCTTTTTTATCCCTGGCCAGACAAACTTTTCAGACAAAAGGCAAGCGGTGGTGCGTCCTGAGGGGTGCGAAAGTCCATGGATGATATCGAATATTTTCCTTCTGCAGGAGGCTGGTACCCAGGGACGTGGGCGGCCCATGCTGGTGTCGCAAAGAATAGTTACTCCTGCTGGTCTGAGGGGAATCGCACTTATCTTGAGCGCGGATGGCTCCGTCAGGTGATCCTGTGCTTCTCGGTTGGTGCGTTGTTCGGTTGCGAGATCGGCGTAGTCGATTCCCAGGTGGATTGCGTCAATTTCAATCCTTGAAAGGGCGTCCGCGACTGGGTTTTTCTTTCCTGGGACGTAACGTATGGTGCACCCGAATTCGGCGATTGATGCGAGATGACATTGTTGTCGGGAGGACCATGCGTCCGTCAATTTCGTGAAGGCGTGTACGAGGGGTTGATGGTCCGTCGCGATTGTGAAGGGGGTACCCTCCAAGATGTGCCTGAAGTGGCGGATGGCGAGGTAGACGGCGAGGAGTTCCCTATCGAAGGTGCTGTATCTTGTTTCGGCGGGTTTCAATTTCTTGCTGAAGAATGCCAGCGGGCGAGGAGAACCATCGACGAGTTGCTCAAGCACAGCCCCGCAGGCGACGTTGCTGGCGTCGGTCGTTAGTCGCAGGGGCGCGTTGTCGTCGAAATGAGCCAGGGTGGTGGCATTCGCAAGGGCATCCTTCGTCTGAGCGAATGCCTGTTGCTGGGGCAAACCCCACTCGAGTTTTTTTGCTTTTCCTTTCAGGTCGTCGTCGAGGGGTGACAGGGTTTGTGCTATGTTGGGGATGAAGCGCCTGTAGTAATTGACCATTCCCAAGAACTCCTGGAGTTGGCGGATGGTCGTAGGCATTGGGAACTTCCTGATGGCGTCGACTTTGGTTGTCATGGGTTTTACCCCGCGCGAGGATACGCGGTGACCAAGGAAATCCACTCCCTCCGCACCGAACGTGCATTTGTTGAAGTGTACGACTAGGCCGTTCTCCTGTAGGCACTTTAAGACGGTGCGGACGTGTCCTCGGTGTTCCTCCTTGGTTTTCGAGAATATCAGGATGTCGTCGACGTAGCAGACGCAGAAAGGTAGGTCACCCAGAATGCTATCCATTAATCGTTGGAAGGTCGTCCCGGCGTTGCGTAGACCGAAGGTTGAGTATGCGAAGGTGTAGGATCCGAACGGCGTTACAATGGCAGTTTTCGGGATATCTTCCGGGAATACGGGGACCTGGAAGTAAGACTTGAGGAGGTCCATCTTGGTAAAAAACTTTGCAAAGTGCAACGCGTTCGTTAGGTCCTGCATGTTGGGCAGCGGGTAATAATCGGGCGTTGTGATGAGGTTGAGGCACCTGTAGTCGCCGCAAGGTCTCCAGGACCCGTCCGGCTTTTTAACCATGTGCAGGGATGATGCCCAGGGGCTCGATGCATTCTTACAGATACCCTTGCGTTCCATGTCCTCGAAGGCGCGTTTGGCATCCTTCAGTTTCTGAGGCAGGAGGCGGCGGAATTTGGCGTGAGTGGGAGGTCCTGTCGTTGTGATGTGGTGGTAGATACCATGCTTGGATGGGGAACTTGGCGAGTGTCGGAGCTCGGGCTTGAAAACCTCGGGAAACTCTCGTAGGAGGTCAGCGTAGGGGTGCGTCGTTACGGCGGATAAGGACATTGTTGCAGGGCCGTGTTCTAGGGCGCGAGACTGGCAGGTTCCCGTGTCGATGAGACGTCTGTTAGCGACATCGACGAGGAGTCCATGGTGGGCGAGGAAATCCGCACCGAGGAGGGGGCAATTGACGTCGGCGATAGCGAAGGGCCAAGAATACGAACGGCCCATGATAGATATCTTGAGGGTCTTGATCCCATAGCACCGTATGGGAGATCCGTTGGCGGCGATGAGTGAGGGATCGTTTTTGTCGGGACCACGGTCTAGGTCGGACTTCGAAGGAGGGAACGTTGACTGCATTGCGCAGGTGTCCACCATGAGTCTACGGTTGGAAATGGTATCGAGGATACAGAAACCAATCTTGTTTTGGTTAACTGCGGCTGCGATGGTGGCAGGTGGATGCTTCTGGCGTCATCTTCTAGGGAAACTGCATGGTGCTCTACATTTCTTGGCGTCACTGCCGAACTGTTGGTGGTAGAAGCACCATGCTGGGTTAGGCCTAGGGTTCGGTCGCGTCAGTTGCGGTGGTTTCTTTCTTGATAGAATGTTGATCTCGTCTTCCTCAAGGGCCATTGCCGAGGAGTCTATGGAAGAGTAGCTGCTGAAAGAGGAGAACGGAGGCGGTGTTGACGATGATGCTCCGAGGCGAGATGCTTTGGAGGCCTCGTGGAGCTTCTGAGCCTTCGACAGGAGTTCGTTCATCGGGAGCGTGTCGGCGTCTGTCAATTGGGCCCTTACGTCCTGTGGTAGGCGTCGAAGAAAGATTTCGTGAGATAAGCTAATCTCACGTCGTCGGCCGTTGCTGTCTGTTTCGGGGAGCATAAGCAGGCCGGTTAGCTCGTCCCACGCCTCGACAGGAGAGGTGTCACCCATGGGCTTGCCGGCGAGGTCCAGAACTTTCTGTGCCCTTGCTGAGACAGAGAGGGAGTAGATACCGATGAGTTTTGTTCTCAGGTCATCGTATGAAACTTGGCCGGCCGGGGCGTCGAGCCATCGGGAAATCTTGTCGAATACTTCTTCAGGTATGGAGGTGAGAACGATGTCAGCCTTGGCGCAGGAGTCGCTGAGTCTAGCGACGCGGAAGAGTACGTCCGCTCTCAGGAACCAGGAAGTGGTGTTGTGTTGAGAAAAGGGCGGCAGTTTGACTTTGGGCGTGGAGGCGAGGCCGTTGGGTGCGATGGGCGTGTTGCTTCATGCATCGTGGCCAGACGACGAGTCGGCGAAGAGGTGAGAAGTTGATATGTCGGTTAAGCTCATCCTACTGCCTTACGTTCACCGAAGTGTGGGAGAACCAAAGGCAGGCTCGTGCCTAAGGTAACGGAGTATGTAGAAGGTAGCACGGCCGTAATAAGTCCGTTAATGGCAAAGCCAAAACCGCTGATGCTACTTTCAACTCCGGGGTCACCAGTTGTAAGGACAGTGAGACAAGTGTCACCAAGATCAACTGATACTTTATTCGAATGTGCACGGAAGTATATAACAAGGTGCGGACGGAAAGGTAGGATGACGTTGGCGCCAAATCAGATTGAATTGCCCGCGAAGAATTTAGTAGTAGGAAAAGTTGGGAAGAGAGTAGGAGCTATGATCAAAGTAGGAGGGACCAGAGAGGAGGGTTGGTGATTGTTTTTAGTAGGAGAGAAAGGGTCGGTCACCTGGGTTGAAATCCCCAGATGGCGTATTTTTTTTTTTTTTACTCCAGTTTCATCTCATTTACACAACAATTGTACAGCAATTTGCACTTGACTTCCATTATACTTGTACCGCACTGCAGTTTAATTGCCTTCTACCGCTCTGTTACGTCGATTGGTTGTGGTTCAGGCCCTTCTAGGGCTGGCAGGAGTCTTGGTCAGTAGCTATGTCCCCTTCCCTGGAGATTCCTGCTTCTTTCTACAGTTCCATTGTCAATTTCCTCCATCCTGATGAGGGTTCTGCTCGCTAATCTGTGGAGCCTAGAGTTCATAGCCTCAATGCTGTACCTTTCATGTAGGTCCTTCTGCGTGTTGTAGTAGGGTGGTGTCTCTTTGGAGGCTCTTCTTACACATTTATTTTGGATTGTTTGTATTTTCCTCATATTTGTTTTGCTGATTATAGCGAACAGGATGGCTGGGTATTCCAGCTGTGGTCGATTTTTCGCGTCCGTTTTTTGGGCTCAGGCCATGTCGTCCTGATGGAAGTTTACCAGAGCATTAATGTATCTGTGGGTTTCCCATTAGTGCCAATAACCGCGAGATAAATTTTCCTTGGTCATCTAGACCTAGAGACACATGGTGTTACCGTCATACACCCTTCAACTGATCATGGACTATGTCAGTGCTTCCTGCCCCCAACAGGGAAGAGTCATGGAAGACTATAGGAAAAAAACTCGAGGATTGTAAGTTCAAATGAACAATCTAGCAAACAAGTTTGTATATTGGTCTCATCATATACATGTAAAGCATAGTTTGTATTCTGAAAGGAACAAAGTATGTATTGACTACTGAAACCTCCCCTGGTCCACTTGGTGTGTTGTAAGCAAGGTAGACAGATTTTCGTTCATGTAGGAAATTTGTACAAGTCAGTAAAACAATCAGATATATAGAATCAGTCATTACCAGGGACTGATAATTGATGCAAGAACACATAATTGTGAGGTTTGTTCGCTCTAGAACAGATATAGTATTTGTACAGAATATATTTTCAAAATAAGAGGATAATGAGTTGGTCTGGCACCTTTATTATTTTGAATTTTTAGGGCGAAATGAGATGCAAAGCTCAGAAATGTATTTATTGATAAACAATATATAGCAAGGATAAGGTGCATTTTATAATACAATATAAAATCAAAATTTTTGGAAATATTGTGTAAAGCATAATAAAAATAGTAATAACAGAAATAATTGTTTCATCTGAAAAAGAAACGTGAAGCCACTTGAAAGGAAATATCATAATATTTCATTATTCCTCATTTCTGTCGTTACAGTTCATAAACACTTGCGTAGTTATACGCATGACACGTGTAAGTCTTTTATGCTTCTTTCACCTTTATACTTAGAACAGTTCATAGTGTCATTACTGAGACACTTCACTAAACATGTCACTCCATAGGAGGAAACCATGTACACCCTTCACTAAAAGTCCCAATTAGTGCACTGTTCTTTGCAGTATTCAAGCGGCAGGTTTTAGTACACTACCTGCTGCCACCACGAAATGCTTAATCTCTTGCACTTGTTTTGCGTAGTGCTTGAAGAAAACCCTGGATGATTTCCATCCAGCATAGGAGCGAAGACTTTCAAAATTCATATTCTGAAAGAAGTTTAGAGACAAAGCAATTTTTCTTGGGTCATGACCTGCGGGTGTGCTGTCTGGATCCGCTCTGCGAATGAAATAGGTGATCTTCACCATTAATTAATTCAAAGTCAATGTTGAACCTGCGGTTTCTCCCCTGAAAAGCTGTCCTCCCCTAAAGTCTGAAGTTCTACGAAGATAGACCTTTAGGCATTCTACTGGACATAGAGATGCATCTTCCTTCAGAGGGCAGATTCTCCAGGGACCCCACCTTTTGGTGGGCAGCTCATTCTTAACGAGAAACATTGGGTCAGGAAAGAGGCTCAGTTCTCCGCAGTCTGTGAACTGAATGTGGCCCTCATCCCTCGAAAGGGCCACTATTTCGCTAACTCTGGCTCCTGAGGCTAGTGCAAATAAGGGTCTAGTCAAGGCAGACTTACACGTAGAGATCGTGTTGGCTGCTAAACCTTGTTCATGGAGATGAATAAAGAATGATAAACAGAAACCTGTCGAGATTTCTTTTGGTTTCTTTGCCTTGACGAAGGCAACCCATTTCTTCCAGGAAGACTCATATTGTCTTCTAGTAGATTTCGACTTGTATTCTTCTAAAAAGTTGATACTGTCCTTTGAAATCACGAACCTTTTCTTGACTGCTAAGGCGAGAAAATCATGAGATGAAGGTTCCGGGTTTTCTGTGATGAAGCCGAGACAGCCAACTTCTGCACTTGTTGAGTCAGAACTGGATCCGGCAACGGAATTAGGTTCAATCGTAGTTCCATTATGAGAGGGAACCAGATGCTGTTGGGATACTTGTGAGCCACTATTGCTTCTGTTCCCTGAAAGGATCTCAGTTTGTTGAGGACCTTGAGCAAGAGGTTGTTTGGAGGGAACAGGTAAATCCTGGACCATCTGTTCTAATCTATGGACATTGCATCCACTGCCTCTGCTAGAGGATCCTCGTATGGGGCTACATATCGGGGTAGCTTCTTGTTGTCGCTCGTTGCGAAGAGGTCTATCTGCAGTCCTAGGACTTTGCGTAAGATGAAGGAGAATGATCTTGCGTCTAGGGACCATTCTGACTCTATCAGGGTGAGCCTGGATAGAGCGTCCGCCGTCACATTGCAGAACCCTTGAAGGTGAACTGCTGATAAATGCCATCTCTTCTTTTCCGCCAGGCTGAATATGGCTAACATCACTTGGTTTATTTGGGACGATCTCGAACCTTGTCGATTTAGGCATCTCATTATCACTTCGCTGTCCAGAACCAGCCGGATGTGGATCGAGCAGCGAAGCTTCGGTTTCTTCAGCGATAGAAAAACTGCCATGGCTTCCAGAATGTTGATGTGGAAGGTCTTGAAGAGGGAGGACCAGGTTCCTTGGACTTTCCGTTGGTGAGAGTGGCCTCCCCATCCTTCCTTAGAGGCATCCGTGTGAACGGTGACTGAGGGTGGAGGTGGTTGCAGGGTTACCTTCTTCTTTAGGTATTTGGCCTCCGACCATGGCTTGAGGAGTGATCGCAGACGGGTTGGTACCGGTCTTGTTAGATCTCTTCGAGCGTTTGATGCGTATCTTCTCCAAACTCCTGATGCATCTTTTAATTGTGCTCTCAGCACTGGGTCTGTCACTGAGGCAAACTGGAGAGAACCCAGAACCCTCTCTGTTGCCGTCTTGATATCCTGTCGGATTGTAGAAGTCTCTTGACAGATCCCGCTATCTCTCTCCTCTTCTTTGATGGAATGGAGAGGCAGTGTGACTGTAAGTTCCAGTGAACGCCCAGCCATTGGAACTTTTGAGCTGGAGATAGTCGAGACTTTTCCAGGTTGATCTTGAATCCTAGATGTTCCAGGAACTGGATCACTTCCTTGGAGGCTTGCGTGTATTCTTCTTTGGATGCTGCCCACACCAGCCAGTCGTCCAGGTAGGCAATCACCTGAACTTTCTTTAGGCGTAGTTGACGAATGACTGCGTTCGCAAGCTTTGTGAACACCCTTGGGGCTATGTTTAGTCCGAAGGGCATGGCTTTGAAGACGTATTGTCTCTTTTGCAGCTTGAATCCTAGGTAGGAGGAAACTTGGCAATTGATTGGGACATGCCAATATGCGTCCGCCATGTCTATGGAGACTGTATATGCCTGTTTGGGCAGTAGAGTTCTTATGTGTTGAAGAGTAAGCATCCTGAACTTGTTGCTCATTATGAAGTTGTTGAGTGATGACAAGTCCAGAATGACTCTGAGTTTTTCCGAGTCCTTCTTCGGAACACAAAACAGCCTTCCTTGGAATTTGACAGACTTTGCCTCCTTATGACTCTCTTGTCTAAGAGTTCTTGGACATATTCGTCCTGAATAGGGGTTGAGTGTAGGAAGAATTGAGGGAAAACTGGTGGAGTTGTGTTCCAACTCCAACCCAGTCCGTTCTTGATCAGGCTGTGGGCCCAGGGATCGAAGGTCAAACGATCCCGGAAAGAGAAAAGTCTCCCTCCTACCGGAAGCATCTCACTTTGAGTGCTGGTTGGAGAACTTGCCTCCTTGGCCACATCCACCCTCGTTGCCCCTGCCTCTTGAGGGGCATCTAGGGCAGTGATTCTTAAACTGGGGGGCGCGCCCCCCTAGGGGGGCGCCAGGAGCTTCCAAGGGGGGCGCCAGGAGCTTCCAAGGGGGGCGCAAGCAGGGCTGCTAGATGGTGCCATTTTTTATTATTCATTGGAAAATAGTCAAAAAACATTATCACTGCTTCTACATGTTTTTTTTAATTATCATCTTAAAACACGCCAAAAACTCAATTAATAAATGCCAAAAGTTATCAAAGTGACACGTGAGGCTAACCCTTAGATGAGAGCGGTCAGAGAAACGTTTCCTCAGGAACTGAATGCGTCTTGTACCACCTTATTGTTCATCTCACCCGCTCTTATAATACAAAGGGTTGCAGTAGTCTGGCTTAGTCTGTCAAACGAAGTAGTGAGGACTTTCAAGTCCTGCATATTATATTTCAACTATTATCAAGTACTGGTAATTACTACATTACTTTTAATGTATTTTGTGTAATTTTGATTTAGAGGTATTTTTTCTTTTTTTTTTGGGCGTGTGTGTGTTTACTGCATGTTCATTCATTCCTTTGTAACTGTTTTACTATTTTAGATAAGTTATGTGCAGTATCAAAAATCTAAATGTGTACTGTATGTAACACGTGAAAGAGCAGAAAAATTTGTTCATATCATGGTATGACTTACCAGCTTATGCAAATGTATTGTACGTTATCATTATTTCACCTGCATAATATATTACTTTCATTTGATATACCTATAACTAGGGGGTTCATTTATTTGAGGTGTGAAAAGGGGATTTAACACAACATACACATAATGTATATATATATATATATATATATATATATATATATATATATATATATATATATATATATATACATATATATATAAATGCAAATGAATAACTACGTTATATATAATTATATATGCATTTGGAATCCTTATAAACGTGAAGATGTTAAGAAAAAATCATTGTCCACATGGAAGACTATATTTTCAACTAGTTTTGTATGTTATATATAGCAACAGTATAAATGTTTTTATTAAATTTTAGTTATTTCTCTATTAGGATTTTTTTGGTCTGAATGTTCAATTAAATATTCATTTATTTTGCATGTAAGTGAATAACTTCGTAAATTTGTTTGGAATCAAAACGAAGAAAAGAAATAAGCTTGATGTGACAAGTGATCTCCGATGTTCATTGAGCCAAACACCACCAAATATTCCCCGACTAGTTGCTCAAAAAAGCCAGTATTACCCATTCCACTGATGAGTAGCACTAAGTCCAAAAGGCCACTGGCTAGTTAAAATTGTGACAATGAAAATGTAGTAATTGTGATGTCTTTTGTTTTACAATACTACATAAATATAGATAAATTAATCACTAAGGAGGATGTGTAATATTTTTCGATGTGGTCATGATCCATGAATTATTGTATTAAGAGTAAAACTTATGTTCATTTTTGCAGTAATTAGTATTTTTCTAGTATTTTCTATCAATGTAATGACTGTAATCTGTATGATGCTAAAACAGTTTGAAAAAAAAAATAAAGATAAAATTTTGTTTCATCATAGCCTATATTTATTTCATCCATTTTCTATGAACAATGTTTATTTTATTGAAATATAGTACAGTGCATTCCTATAAAAAATTAACAGCAATGAAATAAAAATCTATCATTCATTCATATACTAACATAACCAATGATGTACATTAGCATACAAACCGCAACACTTTGTTTATAAAAACAATACAGACATACATACAGTACTTTCTAGTTTGGCACAAATTTCAAGGGTGGGGAGGGGGGTCATGGGATCTATGCTTAATGCAGAAGGGGGGCGCAAGGCAAAAAAGTTTAAGAACCACTGGTCTAGGGGAACCTCGAAAGGAACCTCGAGACTTCGGCCGAAAGGTCGTGGATTGCCTTTCAAAGGCTGGGGTGAAAACAGGCGACTGTGTCGCTAGTTGCTGGGGCACCAGTTGGAACATGGTGGGTGGTTGTGCCACCGTCTGGGACACCGTGGCCACGGGAAGTTGCTGTTGTCGAGGTGGGCGCTCTTGGTCGTTTAGTCTTCCTTTTGGGTTGGGGACCCTCATCTGGAGAAGACTTTCTCTTAGCCAACAAACCCCACTTTTGGAGAAGATTCCTATTCTCCGTGGCAGCTTTATCGACAACCTCTTTGACCACTTCACTTGGGAAGAGGTCTTTTCCCCAGATGTTGGAAGTTATCAACTTCCTTGGTTCGTGTCTCACCGCAGCCGAGGCGAACACGAACTCTCTACAAGCCCGTCTGGCTTTAATAAAGTTGTACAGGTCCTTAGTGATCATTGCCAGGTGAGCTTTGGCAAAGACCATGTACATATCTGGGGTTTGGGGAACGCTTGCCATTGTCTCCAGTCCAGTCTGAAGAGATATCGAGGCGGCAAGTCTTTCCTTCGTTTCCTGCTCCCTGTGCAGGTGGAAGTCCGACAACTTAGGGAGGTCTTCTCCAACTTCCCGACTGAGAAGGTGCTATAGACATCCTTCCAGTCCGCATCATCCGATGGTAGGGCAAGGGAGAACGGCCTACACTCCTCGAGTGTGGGGCAAGGTTTCCCTGCCTTGACTGCCTTGAACCCTTTTTCCATAAAGGGGAAGGCACGGGAAGAATCAGCAATAAAAGACAGGTGCTTCTTGCTGAGAGCCGGTACCTTAGAACTAGTAAAAGCCCTCTCTTTCAAGGTAATGGTGAACAAGGCCTGGGCTTTGGGGAGGTCAAATATTATGACCACTTTCGGCTCTGTCTCCTCTTTCGAGGGAGGTTCCGTCCTCAGACGAACGTAGCAGTCAGGATAGGCCCCTTTGCTGGGCCAGAATTCAATATCCTCTACTGGGACCGTACCCAGCTTGTCGGAGAGGAAGATCTTCCCTCCTGGCATAGGCATGTGCTCAGCATACCTCCATGGGTTCACGTCCGAGAAAGGGGGAAGGTCCTTAACGTTTAGCTTCTTCGGAGCTAAACGGGAAGCCACGAGCTGGTGCATCTCAGTCCGAAGCCTAGCTTCCTTCTCAGATGACTCCTTCTTCATATCCTGAAACATAGACAGGATAGAGGTTAAGTTGTGGCTAATATTGTCCAATTGAGGGGCAGAGGAAGTCGAAGGGACGGGCTCAGCCACTGGAGCCGATGAAACCGAAATAATTTCGGTTCTTTCATCGTCGTCCTCAGGAGGTAACACAGACTCCTGCTCCTGTTCTTCGGCTAGAACACTACGTTCCGTCTCTTTGGAAACAACCGACATGTTGTCTTCTAGCTGGACGTCCTTCATGGCATCCGAAACATCAGATTCTATCGGAATCTGGACGAGGGGGATCTCTGATTTAGGTTGCGGGATAACTGCATCCGAAGATGCCCTAGGAAAAAAGACAGGCCCTCATCTTTTCGTTAGGAAGGTATGGGCCAGTGGTATTCTTCTGAAAACCTCTGACCCATCTGCGCAGCTTCTCTCTTGCTGCATCCCTTGACTCAGTTGACTTTTGATCATCAAAAGCCTCAGTAATCAGATTTGAACATACGTCACATACCTGGGGGTCCCAATACTTCAGAGAGCCCTTCGTCACTGTGCAGCGCACGTGCGTCCTGCACAGTCCATGGCCGCAGAAGTTCTCACTGCGGACCTTACAGAAATGGTTTCCACACTCAGGATGGTCCTCCTGTAAAGAAAGGAAAGGCAGATGAGTACTCGGTGAATTATCTCACAAAATTCATCATACAATATTATGTATATTTTTAGCTTAGGATAGGTAAGCTAGAAAAGAAAGAGGAAAGACACCTACATGTGTTTCCTGCTCAGCCAATTGCTATGATTGATTGATTGAAAGTTTTCTGGGCAATTGCTATGACCTCCCTCAAAATTGAATCTCAGGATATTTCTTAAGGATAGAAATATTAATGGAAGACGTTTATCCTCAGGATACATAATCGTGTAACATAACACCGTCTTCTAGAATTCAATATTGGGGATTGAATGTAGTGATCACTGTAAATTAAAGAAATAACTCACTTTCTTTATATCAAGTGGTCTCACAATAGGCTGCCCATGAAACACCATATAGGTTAGAAATGTATGGGCTACCGTACAAACTATACAGTGATTTTCTTATTGCAGTATGATCAATATTGCAATTTTACTGACCACTATACAGCCATATACTGTAGGACATGCCGGCATACGCCAACATGTTAGTTCCTGGGTTTAAATAGAAGGTGCACTGCCTTCTAGTGGTAGTGAGCGGCAGACCGCCGTTGCATGCCGCCGGCTGCCGGGGGGACGCCCTCCGTCAGCCGGCGGCGAAAGATATGCCGTCAGACAAACATTCGACCGGCTGCCGGCAGTCATCATAGCCTCCAGCAGCCGGCCAATGGGTCGCCGTATGCCAGTGGGTCGCCAATCGTCGGCAACCCATAACATTCGGCGGCAGTGCAGTCTGCCGGCGGTCTGCAGTCCAGCCAGCTGCCGGCAGCTAGGACCCAGGATACTAGTGGTAAGAGAGAGAGAAAGCATGGATGGGGGGGGGGGCGTGTAAAGGCTCAGCCTTACGGCCCTCCATCCGGAATCAGGGTTCATATGGAAGGGGGAATTGATACATTTGGGATTCCATCCAGCCACAACCCGACCGAACTCTGCCGGCAAGGTTATGGAAGGCAGACCAAGAGAGGACTGAAGAACACTTGATAGGGGTGGGGGAATCTTTGCTGGCACAGTCGGCAGGCGCCAGAGAGCCCGAGCCAATCCCACAACCTACCCACCCTATGGTCGATTGTAGGATGATGGCCAAGATATGTGAAGGCTAGGCCATCACTAAAGGATAGTAAGGGGAGGGGTGAGGGTCCTGTAGGTGAGGTAGGAGCCGGCAGGTTCTATCTCACCTAAAAAGATTCAATTCTTCAGCTTAGGTTCTGCCGGCACAGGACTGTCTGCTAGGCCAGAGGGAGGAGGCATCATGTCATATAATGCCTTCAGGTGAGGTCTAGGGAGGTCTAGCCTCCTGCATCAGTAGCCTAACCTGACTTAGGAAGTCAATTCACCAAGCCAGTTGGCCACCGACCACAGACGGAATACTCTGATGTTCTGACCCAAAACCAAAACCAGTATCTGCGGTTAAGGGAGGGGGCAGAAACACCCTAGCCTAGATTTGCCCGAATAAAATTCAGGGCAAAGCCGACTAGGGTTAGCCTAGGCTAACTTAGAGGGAGAAAAGATTGTTCTTAAATCTCCTAGGGAGATTGGTATCACTTAAAAAGAATAGGAGGTATCAGTCTCCACTTAAAAAGACGATACAAGAGTAATCGGGGACATGTATTGTGAAAAATCTATTTTTGGGTGAGATAACCATGTCGTCCTGATGGAAGGTTCCTTCAGTAGCTTCCTAAGGGTATATATGACTACAGTAGATATTCCCAGAGAATTAAACTAGAGGTTTCACAGAATTCTAACTTCTGACACGAGTACCGATAAGGTTTCCCTTTAGGATATCGTATAATAACGGGACGTATGCTTGACACACCACATAGCTATCTGCACCCCACATAGCATTTACGCTTCGAGGGGGAAGTTGGTGGCAGGTTATGGGAGGAGCCTATACAAAGTTCTCCTCCTCCGTTACTGTTACGGTACTCGAATGACGTCATAAACGACGCCATGTTGGTCGCCATCTTAGTTGACGTCATAACCGCGCGCCTTCTCATTCCTTCTGGCATCGAGGCCAGCCTCCATGATACAGTAAGATTGGGAGGGGCCTGCCAAGGCCTAAAATAGAGAAAAGGGCGGATCCATCAGGACGACATGGCTATCTCACCCAAAAATAGATTTTTTGCTTCGCTCAAAATCCATTTTTTGGGCTTAGGCCATGTCGTCCTGATGGAGGTGTACCAGAGAATTAATGTATCGTGGATTTTTCCCTTTTTGTAGTGCCTTCGACTTCTAGACAATATTCCTTTGGTCTAATGACCACAGAGACCTTGTGACATTACCGGTATATGTCACCTCAGACAAAAATGTGCTATGTTACCGCTTCCTGCCGCCCCGGCAGGGAAGAGTCCTATTGAACATATGGAAAGTCTCGAAGTTACTTGATAAAGAAACTCACCCAGCATCAGAAGTACCTGCCGGTCCCAGAGCCAGATAGAAGATAAGGTAAGTACGTATTGGAACAAATTACCTTTGTCTAGATGAGTTTGTATAAGTAAGGAACAATAGTATTTCATTGTTCAGATATATTTACATATTATAGAGGGAATTAAAACTCTCAAACAGTATTTTATTACAATATTAGGGCGAAATAAGACGCATGAGTAAAGCAAATTCTTGTATTTGGGCATACATAAGAATTAGCATACATAAGAATTAGCATACATAAAGGTAATAAATGTAAATTGTAATGGAATGCAAATCAGTTACATAGACTTGGGACATTAATAGAAATAGATGTGGTATCTGAATAGGAAAACTTGCCATCACACACGTTAATTCCATAGGAATTATAAAGTCTTTCTAGAATGTCTTATATACACTTCTTGTTAGAAACATGTGGCACACATGTTTTAGTCTATGTGACTTCACCTTAGTATAAGAACAGTCTGTAGTGTCACATGGTGGCACTATTTTCACTATGTTGCACACTAGGGTCAACACAGACACCCTTAGAGTTAGAGTCCCAAATAACTCACTGTTCATCGCAGCACTAAGCAGCAGGTTTTAACACACTACCTGCAGCTACCACGAAGCATTTCATTTTGTGCAACTGCTTCGCATAGTGTTTGAAAAACACTCTTAAAGACTTCTAGCCTGTGAATGAGCGAAGACTTTCGAAGTCCATTGACTGGAAGAAATTCAGGGAAGAGGCGACTTTCCTGGGATCGTGACCTGCGGGTGTACTGTCAGGATCCGCTCTGCGAATAAAGTAGGTGATCTTCGTCCTTAGTTATTTGAGTGACAAATCAGAACCCGATGTTTCCCCTTTAAAGAGCTGTCCATCACCGAAGTCCGAAGTTCTTCGAAGATAGACCTTTAGGCTCTCCACTGGGCACAGAGAGATATCCTCATTCAGAGGGCAGAATCTCCAGGGACCCCACCTTTTGGTGGGTAGCTCATTCTTGGCGAGAAATGTTGGGTCAGGAAAGAGGGTGAGCTCGCCTGTTTCTGCGAACTGGATCTGGCCTTCTTCCCTTGATAATCCCACAATTTCACTGACTACCTCCCGAGGCGAGAGCAAATAAGAAAATCACTTTTAGAGTCAAATCTTTCAGAGGGCAAGTTTTATTGTCCAAACTTGAGGCAAAATGGAGCACCTTGTCAAGAGACCAGGAGATGGGTCTCGGCGTGGGTGCGGGTCTGAGTCTAGCACATGCCTTCGGCAACTTGTTAATGATGTCACTAGACAGGTCTATTTGGAAGGCATACAGTAAGGGTCTTGTCAGGGCCGATTTGCAGGTAGAAATTGTGTTGGCTGCCAAGCCTTGTCCATGAAGGTGAATGAAGAAGGACAAATAAAAATCCATTGATATTTCTGTAGGATTTTTAGCCTTGACAAAGGACACCCATTTCTTCCAGGATGACTCGTATTGCCTTCTGGTAGATTTCGTTTTATATTCCTCTAAGAAGTCTAAGCTTTTCTTAGAGATCCCAAACCTCTTCTTGACGGCTAGGGAGAGAAAATCATGAGATGAAGGTCTCGGGTTTTCTTTGATGAAGCGAAGACAGTCGACTTCTGAACTTGTTGGGTTAGAACTGGGTCCGGCAGTGGAATTAGCTTGGGTTGTAACTCCAGGATCAATGGGATAAAGTTGTTCCGGGGCCACTTGGGGGTCACTAGGGCCGCTATTCCTTGGAAGGATCTCAGCTTGGTGAGGACTTTTAGCAGAAGGTTGGGTGGAGGGAACAGGTAAATCTTGGAGGGAACAGGTAAATCTTGGTCCATCTGTTCCAATCCAGGGACATGGCGTCCACCGCTTCCCCTCGGGGGTCCTCGTATGGGGCCACATAGCAAGGAAGTTGTTTGTTGTCGCTCGTTGCGAAGAGGTCGATCTGCAGTTCCAGGACTTCTTGGGAGATGAAGGAGAACGAGTCTGCATCTAGGGACCATTCTGACTCTATCAGGGCTGTCCTGGATAGAGCATCCGCTGTCACGTTGCAGAATCCTTGTAGGTGAACTGCTGAGAGGTGCCATCTTTTCTTCTCCGCAAGGCGGAAGATGGGCAGCAACACTTGGTTGAGTTGGGGCGATCTTCAGCCCTGACGGTTGAGACATCTGACCACGACGTTGCTGTCCAGAGTCAGTCAGATGTGGACTGAGGGACGTGGAGACAGCCTCTTCAGGGTGAGAACTGCCATGGTCTCCTAGATGTTGATGTGAAATGTCTTGAATAGAGGAGACCATGTTCCTTGAACTTGGCGCTGATGGTAGTGACCCCTCAATCCTTCTAGCGATGCGTCTGTATGGATAACGACCGAGGGAGGTGGTAGTTGAAGAGGTACCGACCTTTTCAGGTTCTTTGCCTCTGACCACGGCTTGAGGAGTGATGGAAGCCGGGTCGGCAGAGGTCTCTTGAGATCTCTTCGAGCGTTTGATGCGTATCTTCTCCAGACTCCTGATGCATCTTTTAGCTGTGCTCGTAGCACTGGGTCTGTCACTGAAGCAAACTGAAGGGAGCCGATCACCCGTTCCTGTTGTCGTCTTGAAATCTGTTTGGATTTGAGGAGTCTCTTGACAAATCCTGCTATTTCCTTTCTCTTCTTTAGTGGAATGGAAAGACGGTGTGACTGAAGGTCCCAATGGATTCCTAGCCATTGGAACTTCTGAGTTGGAGAAAGTCGAGACTTTTTGGTGTTGATCTTGAAGCCCAAATGTTCCAAGAATTGGATCACCTTTGTGGAAGCTTGCAGGCATTCTTCTTCGGATGCTGCCCACACCAGCCAATCGTCCAGGTAAGCCATCACCTGGACGCCTTGTAAGCGTAGCTGTTGGACGATCGTCCCTGCGAGCTTTGTGAATATCCTTGGGGCTATGTTTAGCCCGAAGGGCATGGCTCTGAAGGCGCACTGTCTTCTTTGAAGCCTGAATCCTAGGTAGGAGGAGGTCTGGAGATTCATTGGAATGTGCCAGTAGGCATCCGCCAGGTCTATTGAGTCTGTGTATGCCTTTTGATGCAGTAGGGCTCTTATGTGTTAAAGAGTCAGCATTTTGAACTTGTCGTTCACTATGAACTTGTTGAGAGGGGACAAGTCCAGAATGACTCTGAGTTTGTCGAAGTCCTTCTTGGGAACACAGAATAGTCTTCCTTGGAACCTAGTGGACTTTACCCTCTTGATCACCTTCTTGTTCAAGAGTTCTTGGACATATTCTTCCAGGATGGGGGTGGAGTGTTGGAAGAATTGGTGGAAAGCTGGTGGTGGTGTTACCCAGCTCCACCCTAGTCCATTCTTGATAATGCTGTGAGCCTAGGGATCGAAGGTCCAACAATCCTGGAAAAGGCGGAGTCTTCCTCCCACCAGAAGCATCTCATTGTTTCTGGTTGCCCGAGGGTTTACCACCTCGGCCGCTTGCTCCCACCGGCTGGGGTACCAGTTGGAAGGTTTGTTGGGGCTGAGCCACCAACTGGGGAGCAGCAGTTGCCGGAAGCTGGGGTTTAGCCTGATGCTGCTGAGGTCTACGCTTGTTGGGTTTCTTCTTTGGTTGGGGGCCCTCATCCTGAGATTTCCTTTTTCCTGATATGCCTAACTTTTGGAGAAGGTTCCAGTTCTCCGTGGCGGCCTTGTTAACGATCTCTTTCACGAGGTCATTGGGAAAGAGATCTTTCCCCCATATATTGGAGGAAATCAGCTTCCTTGGTTCGTGTTTGACAGTGGAATTTGCAAACGAACTCTCTGCAGGCTCTCTGTGCCCTGATGAAGCTATAAAAGTCTTTTGTCAGGGTAGCAAGGTGGGTCTTGGCCAAGACCATGTAGAAGCCTGGGGTCCATTGTTCCCCAGCCATCGTCTCCATTTGCACCTCGAGGCTTTTCGTGTCCTGCTCCCGACGTAGAAGATATTCGGAGAGCTTAGGGAGGTTCTCGTTGAACTGACGTCCAGCGATGTCGGCCTCCAACTTTCCCACAGAGAAAGTTAACTGGATGTCTTTCCAGTTCTTGTCGTCGGGAGGTAGGGCGAGGGAGAGGGGCCTACATTCCTCCAATGTAGGGCAGGGTTTCCCTTCCTCCACCGCCTTCAACACTGCTAGGAGGGACTTCTCCGCGAAGGGGAAGACCATGGTGGTAGGAGCAAGAAAGGGCGGGTGTTTCTTGCTCAGGGCTGGCACCTTGGAGTTGGTGTAGCCCTTGTCCTTCAGGCAACTGGCTAGCAGAGATTGAGCCTTTGCATGATCAAACACAATGACTTCTTTAGGCTCAGTTTCCTGCCTGGAAACGGGTTTGGACTTGGGGCGAATGTAGCAGTCCGGATATGATTCGAAGCTAGGCCAGAATTCCACCTCTTCAAGGGGGATGGCGCCTAGCTTGTCATTCACGAAGATCCTGCCACTCATGATAGGCATGTGCTCGCCATGCCTCCATGGGTTCGTCACAGAGCAGGCTGGAAGGTCCTTAACAGTGATCTCCCTCTGGGGTTGCTTCGATAAACGAAGGATTTCCTTTTTGAAATCCTCATCCCTCTGGCGGAGCCTCTTGTTAAGGACCGCAATCAAGGCTTGGAAGTTATCCACGGGTGTGTCCCCTCTTGTGGGCATAGGAATGGACGATGTAGAGGGGACTGGTTCCGAGATGACTATGGAAGTGATAGAGAGTGCAGGGGTGCCTTTTTTCTTTGTAGTCAGGAGCCTCTGTAGGTTCCTCTTCTCGACCCTCGGCCATCAGGGTCCTCTCGGTGGTATGCGACACCTCTAACATCCGCTCATCATCATCGAGGTGGATGTCCTGGAGTGCGTCCGAAACGTCTGGATCAACCGGCAGTTAGACACAGGGGATTTCCGGTTTGGGGATGACGGCATCCGCAGATGCCTTAGGGAAGAGCAAAGCTCTCATCTTCTCACTAGGGAGATAGGGCCCCGTGGCGTTCTTCTGGAAACCACGCACCCACTTGCGTAGTTTCTCGCGAGCATTGTCCTTGGCCTCCACTGACGGGGGGCCTCCAACACCTCGTTGAGCAGGTCCTTGCAAACAGTGCAAACCTGCGGGTCCCAATATCGCAGAGATCCTTGGGTGACAGAGCAGCTGGCATGGGTTCGGAGCGTCAGGTGGCCGTAGAAGTCCCGGCGCCAAACGCTGCAAAAGGCACTTTCACACCGGATGTACTCCTCCTGTAAAGAAGAAAGGGGTACATGAGAATTTGGAAGTCTATAACATTGACTTAAAGTAATCTTAGATTAGTCTTAAAGTAATTTCAATTACAGTATAAGATTCCTTTCCAAGTGTAAACTTAGGATAGGTAAGCTGGAAATGAAGCAGGAAAGACACATACTTGTGAATCCCGCCCAGCCAATTGCCGCGACCTTATACCACTACTAACTCTAGGGCTTTCATTCGAGTAAGCCCTAATGGGGGAAGTTATCAAGTAGGGATAAAGTAGCACAGCTAGTACTTCCTCCGGGGTATTAGCAGTGGTGAAAGGGAGAGAGCTGAGTTCATTCAGCATAGTGAAAAGGGGAAATAATTATCCCCAATTCGAGTAGGTCCCGGCAAGGGACTGCGCATGGATGCACAGAGTATGCTAGAAAGTATTTACTGCATAACTATACACCATAGTTTTCTGTCTAAGGTATGTACTATACCATAGATGTATACAGCTATACAATAGACACTGCCGGCGCATTGCCAGCAGGGTAGAGTAAGGTGACAGTCCACTTTCGTAATATGAATTAGGTGGAGCCAGCGAGTCTCCGATTAAGGGTAACTCCTTCCAGCCATCAGTCTATGTGGCGGGGAAAGGGAGACAACCTCGGGAATTGATGACAGATCGCCGACATGTCGGCGCCCCCCGGCAGTCGGCAGGCAACCGGTTGTAGGTACTCCAACCCTGACTTCAATCTATGGGACAGAGAGGAGACCTAGGCTAAGCTGTCGGCTGTTGCCGGCAGAGTTGTGCGACAGTGGACCAGCACTTGATTAAGAGAGAGAGAAAGCATAGAGGATGGAAGAGGGAAGGGTGGTAGCTCACTACCCTAACCTCGCCTTCCTCGAGAAGGAGGGTTCAAATGGAAGGAAGAGTAAGATCAGGCTTCCATCCAGCCGCAACTAAGCCGGCAGTCAGCTAGGGATGCGGATGGCGGTCCAAGGGAGGACCGAAGAGCACTCTAAGATAGTAGGGAGGTCTTCCGCCAGCAGACCGACCTGTCGTTACGCTATCCCATAGCTCAACTATATGCGGGAAGCTTAGCAGTTCGGACTAACAGGCGAAAGGACCGGGCCGACCCCACAACCCGCCAGCACTCAGTCGAGTTGTAGGACGGTGGACAGAGGTGCGATGACTAGGCCATCACCAAAGGACAGAGGGGGAAGGGAAAAGGGTCCTGAGAAGGAGTGTGAGGGTTGGTGTGAGCCTTCCCCAACACTAAGGGGGTTCTGTTTCTGTTTCAGTACTCGCACTATCCCAGGTATAGGAAGAATTCATTCTCCACCCTAGGGTAGGTTAGTACAGTAAAAGAACGGCATGGCCGTGCCATTCCAAACTATAAAGAAACAGAATCCCAGGGCCTGCCTAACCTAGGCTAGGGGAAGCATATCCCCTAGCCCGAAGAAGGCAGGTGTAGGACAAGTCGCTTGGCCACAGGGAGGAAGGGTCGTAACCCTACCAGGTGTGGCCTAAGGGGGAGGGCAGAGCCCCGCCCCTTTTGCCGTCCAGCGGAGACCAAAAGGAGAGTTCATTCACCTAATGGGGTAGCTGGGGGCAAACAACTGATACTCTGAGGTTCTGACTCCAACTCAAAGCTCATGAACTATGGCTCTGGGCAGGGAAAGAAAATCCTAGCCTAACCTCAGTTGAATACAATTTAAGGTAAGGAGAGCTAGGATGTAGCCTAGGCTACCTCAGAGGAAGGAGAGATTACCTTAGTGTAAAGGTAACCGGGGAGGTGTTAAAGTATACAAAAACCCTAAGCCGTAGGTTAGGGGCAAGGGAATCGACTACCAAGATCATCAAAACCCCTTGTATACTTTCTAGAAGGAGAAAAACCCATTTGCAATCACTGAATCTTATATGTATAAATGCCTTTTTTGGGCTCAAGCCATGTCGTCCTGATGGAAGTTCCTTAAAGGCAGCTTCCTAGGGTATATTACAACTACGGCGATATTCCCAGAGAATTTACCTTCAGGTACCCAGAATTCTAACTCCTGGAGCAAGTATCCCTAAAAAGACCTTAGGGATATCGTAAATATCAGTGGACGTATTCTTGACACGCCTCATAGCAATCTATACCCCGAATAGAGTTAACACTTCGTAGGGGTCAAATGGCAAGAAAACGAAAACGATAAGAAAGGGGGGAGCCGTTCGTAAGGCATCTCTCCTCCCCGTTTCGAAAGCGTGCCCTGCGCCGCTCACGGCGCCATCTGTATTCCTTTTTGCGTAGCTCTACGACTCGGTGTTTCGTTCCCTGTTTTCTACCTAATCTTGGAATTTCTCTTGTGATAATGCTTTCTCCAACTTCTTCTGCCTCGGATAAGTTGAGTATTATTTCCTTTATGTATAAATGTAGGCTCTTGGTTAAAATTAAAGTAATTAAAAGAGTTATCTTTGATACAAGAGCTGTTGCCTGCTGGAGGCATCATGGATGCTGTCGCTCGCTAGAATAGGAATTATTTGTTAGCAAGAGCGACGTTCCCAGCCCCTTTGCGCTTAAATATTAGCTACTTAGCTTATTTAGGAATTCTGTTATGATGCGTTAGTAGTGTGCCTGGCGAAGTTTTGCCTAGGCTGCCAACTCTAGTATTCGTAGGCTAGCGGTTGGCCTATGTACTTCCTGCATGATAATTAGTCTTCCAAGTGTGATTTTATTGTTTTAAGCGTTAGGCAACGTTATACATATTAGCCCTTTTTCGAGTACTTTCCAAGATAGTATTGGTGGGAGTTTCGGTGAATTAGGTAATCGATTCTCTTAGTGCCTAGGCTAGGTTGTCTTAGGTCATTATAATATTATCTGTGTCCCCGTTTGCTCCCTTCTCTTCGGGGAAGGGGCAAACCCTTTCCCTCTGTTTAAGCCCTAGGCTTAACTCTAGTGGTTTGTTTGAATTAATTTTCAAATATATCTATGCTGGAGTAGTACTGTACCTTCCCATTCCATCTGAATTGGTTCAGAGGGGGACAGTACAACAGTGTTTAGTCTGAGCCCGGGTTTGTCTGGCATGGGGCAGAGTCTCCCTTGCTGATTGACTCGGGCATTAAGGGTTATCCCCTTGGTCCACCTTGTTGGGTTCCAGTAGTGATCCCTTCACTCGGTGACTCATCAGACTGTCCTCTTGCCGTTCCGGTCTCGGGATATGTTCCCTTTCCTGGAAGAGCAATTCCTTCCTTGCCGTGGTTTTAGGGAGGCAGCCAGTAGTGCCGGCCTCCCTCTCAGGTCTTTCTCTGACTGAGATGAACTGTCTTAGTTGGGAATGACCCTTAACCAAGGCAAGGTTGGATAGGACCCTCTGTCCTTCCCTTCTATTTTCTGTTCCTTGTGTCAGTCGTCCGCATCCTTACCTAGCCTAGGTGAGGATGAGGAACTGACGTGGTCTCCTGTCGGCCGGCAGAGTGTGCCGACCGGCAGAGACCATTCCTTCGAGTGCTGCCCGGTCCTTTCTTGGTCCCTCCATCGCTGCCGTCTGTAGATTCAGTAGGCAGCGGTTAGGAAGCTTGACTTAGTGTCTCCCCTTCCTTTCGGCACTCTTTCGGGTGCCGGGCTCAGAGACTCATAGTCTCTTAACCCAGCACTCATTCTGTTGTCTTCGTATGTGTTGTCCTTGCCGTCTGCCGGCCTACAGGCCGGCCGTCGGTGGGGAGGGGTGTTCTCCAGTTCTCTTGCTGTCGGTCGGCGATGGTTATATACCTTTGCTGGCCGGTCTCTTGCTCATCTGCCGGCCACTACAAGTGGGGCCGCCAGCCGAGCGCTGCCTAGTGTGGGGGCCAGCCGGCAGGGTTTGTTTACTGCTGCCGGCCGGCCTGCGACACTGCCCAGTCAGCCGGCCACTAAGAATGATGGCCGGCAACGCAGTGCAAACCGGGTGGCTGCGGACCGGCAACCACTGCCGGCCGGTTCAGGCATGGGATCTGGAGTTCTCCCCAATAAGGGTGATCTGATGTTGTGTACTTGAGATCTACCTTTCGAAAAACGGGGGGGGGGGTGCTGACCGGCAATAGCCGGCTGGCACACCACCCTCAGGTACTGTATCAGTCCTCTCTTGGTGGTATATTCAACCAAGGGAGTTCATGATGTAGTAGGTTACAACACTGTCTTTTCTATCTTACTTGTGTTACTGGTGCAATCACTTGGTGTCGCCTTACAAGGATAAAAGATAATTCTTTTATCCCTGGCCGGAATGGTAATATTTTACCTTAGGTGTGAGCTACACCTAATTTCCTTTGGAAATACGTTCTCTGGTTATTCTAGTAAAGACTAACTATGTGACTTTGGCTGGTGGGCTTCCACAGGTGTTTGTGTGGGTTTCACAAGTAGGTGTCTTTCCCTTATTCTTGTTGAATACTCATTTGTTACATGTGAATTGAAATTCACTTGATATTCATGGAAATTTTTCTTCTTTTACAGGAGGAGCATCCGAAGTGTGATAGTGTCTTCTGCAATGTCCGCAGTATGAACTTTTGCGGACATGTGTCGTGTAGGAGGCACGCGGCTTGTGCAGCCTCCAATGATGACCATCGTTACTGGGATCCGCAGGTATGTGCTGTATGTACTAACCTGCTATCAGAGGCTTTTGAATCCCCTAGGTCGGCGGAGTCAAGAGATGCAGCGAGGGAGAGGCTTCGCTTATGGGTAAGGGGTTTTCAGAAAAACACCACTGGACCTTATCTTCCTAACGAGAAGATGAGGGCATACCTTTTTCCCAAGGCTTCCCCTGATGCTGTTGTTCCCCAGCCTCGGCCGGAGATCCCTCTGGTCCAGATTCCAGTGGAGGAGGATGTCGCTGATGCCATGCAGGACATCCAGTTGGACGACAAGATGTCCGACTTGTCCGATCGTGCGGAGCAGGATCTCCTCGCAGAGGGCGAGGAGGAGGATCGAGATCCTATTGCCGTGGAGGAAGAGGTTCCCGTATCATCAGACGTGCCGGTTCAGGTCTCTGAACCTATCCCCTCTACCTCGTCCGCTCTTCCAGCAGAGCTAGGACAGGCTCTCTCTTCCATCGTTGGTATGATCCAACAGATGCAGAGGGAGAATAATCAGAAGGCCGCTACTTTGGAGCTCCAGATGCAGAAGATCACAGCATCACGTGGACCTCCAAAGAAGCTCAACGTTAAGGACCTTCCTCTGTGCTCGGATGCCAACCCGTGGAGATATGCCGAGCACATGCCGATGACGATTGGGAAGATCGTCATGTCGGAGAAACTGGGCTCAGTTCCCCTTGAGGAGGTGGAATTCTGGCCCAGTAGAGGGGCCTACCCGGACTGTTATGTCCGTTTGAAGAAGGAGCCGGCCTCGAAGGAGGAGACGGAACCAAAGGAGGTGATTATCCTGGATCACTCCAAGGATCAAGCCACTTTAACAGCTGCTTTAAAGGAGAGGGGGTTCTCAAACTCAAAAGTTGCCGCTTTGAGTAAGAAGCACCCCTCCTTTGTATCCTCCCCGGCTAGGGCCTTCCCCTTTATGCAAAAGGGGTTTGCGGCCGTCATGAAGGCGGTTGAAGCTGGCAAGCCGTGTCCGTCTTTGGAGGAATGTAAACCTCTATCGTTGGCATTGCTGCTGGACAATAAGGACTGGAAGGAGGTGCACCTTACTTTCTCGGTTGGGAAGTTGGACGCCGACATTGCAGGTCAGCAGTTCGGCGAAAACCTTCCCAAGTTGTCGGAATTCCTTCTTCGGAGGGAATTGGACACAAAGGAGCGCCTGGCAGCCTCGATGTCTCTCCAGACCAACATGGAGACGATGGCTAGCGACCCCAAGATGCCAGAGATGTTCATGGTAATGGCCAAAATTCATCTGGCCACAGTAACCAAGGACCTCTATTGCTTTGTCAAAGCAAGGAGGGCCTGTAGGGAGTTTGTGTTCGCCTCGGCCACAGTGAGGCATGAACCCAAGAGGCTAATTTCATCCAGCATCTGGGGTAAAGATCTCTTTCCCAAGGACGTGGTCAAAGAGATCGTGGACAAGGCAGCCACTGAGAACCGCAATCTTCTGAAGTGGGGCCTGTCCCTTAAGAGGAAGTCTTCTCCGGATGAGGGCCCTCAGCCGAAAGGAAAGGCGAAGAAGTCAAGGTTTTCCTCCCGTCCAGCCAAGTCCTTCAAACCGCAAAGACAACAGCAGCAGCAGCCAGCTTTGCCTCCGGTACCACAACTGGTAGCCCAGACCCCGACCACCTTCCAATGGGTACCCCAAGCCATGTCATCAGCTTCCCCGGCATTCAATCCCGTGTTCGAGGGACAGTCAACCACGTTTCGTGCAAGACCCAGAGGAGCAGCTAGAGGGTCATCAAGACGCCCCTCTAGGGGACGAGGATTCAGAGGTGGTCGCGGCCAGGGAGGCAAGACTGCAGGGCAGTCAAAGTGAAGTGTCGCCGGTAGGTGGGAGACTTCAGTATTTCCGGGATCGCTGGACCTTCGTTCCCTGGGCCCACAGCCTTCTCAAAAATGGACTGGGTTGGAGTTGGTACAGTACTCCGCCCCAGTGCCCTCAATTTTTCCAACACTCCACCCCCGTTTTGGAGGAGTACATCCAAGATCTGTTGGAGAAAAAGGTGATCAGGAGGGTAAAGTCCATCAAGTTCCAAGGGAGGCTGTTTTGTGTTCCCAAGAAAGACTCGGGGAAACTCAGAGTCATTCTGGACTTGTCACCACTCAACAAGTTCATAGTGAACCACAAGTTCAAGATGTTAACGTTACAACACATAAGGGCCTTACTGCCCAAGAGGGCATATACCGTCTCCATCGATTTGTCAGACGCATATTGGCACGTTCCAATAAGTCGCCGTCTCTCCCCCTACCTAGGATTCAAGCTACAACAAAAACTTTATGCTTTCAGGGCGATGCCCTTCGGACTAAACATAGCCCCAAGGATCTTTACGAAGCTTGCGAGCGCAGCTCTCAAACAGTTACGCCTAAAAGGGTCCCAGGTAGTAGCCTACCTGGACGATTGGTTGGTGTGGGCAGCATCCAGAGCAGAATGCTTGCAAGCTTCCCTACAAGTGATTCAGTTCCTGGAATATCTAGGCTTCATGATCAACAGAAAGAAGTCTCGTCTTTCTCCAGCTCAGAGGTTCCAGTGGTTGGGAATTCACTGGGATCTAGTGTCACACCGTCTTTCCATCCCGATGTCAAAGAGGAAGGAAATAGCGGGGTCTGTCAGGAGACTTCTAGGTTCTGAGAGGATATCAAGACGCGAACAAGAGAGGGTTTTGGGCTCTCTTCAGTTTGCATCAGTAACAGACCCAGTGCTAAGAGCACAGCTAAAAGATGCAGCGGGAGTATGGAGAACCTTTGCATCGAAAGAGCGAAGGGACTTGAAGAGACCGGTCCCACTTCGACTACGTTCTCTTCTCAGACCGTGGTTTCAAGCCAGTCGTCTAAAGAGGTCTCTACCTCTTCAGCCACCCCCCCCCCCCCCCGTCAGTGACAATCCACACAGACGCCTCAAAGGTAGGGTGGGGGGGTCACTCCCATCGGAAAAAAGTGCAAGGGACCTGGTCCAAGCTATTTGGGACCTTTCACATAAACTTTCTAGAAGCTATGGCAGTGCTTCTTACCCTGAAGAAAGTATCCCCACGTCACTCGATCCATGTAAGGTTGGTACTGGACAGCGAGGTGGTAGTGAAATGTCTGAATCGGCGGGGATCGAGATCCCCACCTCTCAACCAGGTAATGTTAGCCATATTCCGACTGGCGGAGAAGAAGAAGTGGCACCTGTCAGCAGTTCACCTTCAAGGAGTCCGGAATGTGACCGCGGACGCTCTATCCAGGGTTACACCGATAGAGTCAGAATGGTCCCTAGACGCAGGATCATTCTCTTTCATCTTGAGACAAGTCCCAGAACTGCAGATAGACCTCTTCGCGACGAAGGACAACAAGAAGCTGCCGAAATATGTGTCCCCATACGTGGACCCCTTGGCAGAAGCAATAGATGCGATGTCCCTCGATTGGAACAGATGGTCCAGGATCTACCTGTTTCCCCCTCACAACCTGATGTTGAGGGTCCTCAACAAACTGAGATCCTTCAAGGGAGTAGCAGCAATAGTGGCCTACAAGTGGCCGAACAGTGTATGGTTCCCTCTAGCTCTGGAACTACGACTGAAGTTTCTACCACTCCCGGACCCAGTTCTGTCCCAGCAAGTCCAGAAGTCGACTGTCTACGCTTCATTACAGAAAACCCGAACCCTGCAGCTCATGATTTTCTCTCCCTAGCGGTGAAGAAACGGTTCGGAATCTCGAAAGATAGCATCGACTTCCTGGAAGAATACAAGTGTAAGTCTACTAGGAGGCAGTACGAATCTGCATGGAAGAAATGGGTAGCCTTTGTCAAAGATAAGAACCCGCACGAGATCTCTACGGAGTTCTGCCTATCCTTCTTCATTCACCTCCACGGACAGGGGCTGGCGGCTAACACAATTTCTACATGTAAGTCAGCTCTAACAAGACCCATTCTATATGCCTTCCAGGTAGACCTCGCTAACGAGATGTTTAATAAGATCCCAAAGGCCTGTGCTAGGCTTAGACCATCAGCTCCTCCAAAGCCTATTTCGTGGTCGTTAGACAAAGTCCTTCATTTTGCCTCATTACTAGATAATGAGGAATGTGCGTTGAAGGACCTGACTCAAAAAGTGATCTTCCTTTTTGCCCTTGCTTCTGGGGCCAGAGTTAGTGAGATTGTGGCCCTCTCGAGAGAGGAGGGCCGAGTTCAGTTCCTGGATGGGGGAGAACTGAACCTGTTTCCGGACCCTACGTTTCTCGCTAAGAACGAGTTGCCCACCAACAGGTGGGGTCCCTGGAGAATCTGCCCTTTGAAAGAAGATGCATCTCTATGTCCCGTAGAATGCCTAAAGGTCTATCTTCGTAGAACTTCAGACTTCCATGGGGGCCAACTATTCAGAGGAGAAACATCGGGCTCGAATTTATCTTTAAATCAGCTTAGGGCGAAAATTACATATTTTATTCGCAGAGCGGATCCTGACAGTTCACCCGCAGGTCATGATCCGAGGAAAGTTGCTTCATCCTTAAACTTCTTTAACTTTATGGATTTTGAACACCTTCGTTCATACACTGGCTGGAAGTCTTCCAGGGTATTCTTTCGCCACTATGCTAAGCAAGTGGAGCAGCTAAAGAGGTCTGTGGTAGCAGTTGGTTGCGTCGTTAACCCTGCTGTTTAACTCTGCGAGGAACAGCGGAATCATTTGGGACTTTGATTCTTGGGTGAGTGGTTAGTTATATGCGTTGATATAACTGGTAGTGAAGGCTCTGAGAGCCCACAGTGACTGTTCCAACGTTATGGTGATGGTAGCACAAGTACAGACAAGTGTGCCAAGCGTTTGCTAACGCTATTGTCAGCAAAGTAGTAACATGGACGTTAAGTTTGATACCGGGGTATGTGCAAGTGACATATATGTTTTCTTTCAGATAACCATTCATCCATGCACTACAGTACTTGTGTAAATTGTTGGTCATCCACCTAGCATATGTACATATTTATGGTGACCATGTCTATTTATTGTTTCTCAATAAACTTGTTCTCGGGAACCTTGCGTCTCCTTCACCTATTTTGATTTCATATTAATTTTTGAGCATTTAGCCTATGTATATTAATCGGGGATATCTATAATAGCCTATTCCTTAATGCAAAGCCTTGTTACACTGGTTTATACTTTCCTTAGCATAAAGGACTCCACCCCTTTCTGAGGACGGTGGTAGCAGCAAGTTTAATCCTACGCAGATATAACCTTTTGTCTAATTTTACTTCGACCAGGGTGCTGGTCGGGACTTTTCCTTTGGATACTGTAGTCCCGTAAGACTTCGCTTTACTTCATATAGAGTGAGACCACTATATGGTACTGGCTGGCAAGTGATTCATACATAGGTATATGTACTCTTCGTTCG
This sequence comes from Palaemon carinicauda, assembly GCF_036898095.1. Taxonomy (NCBI): domain Eukaryota; kingdom Metazoa; phylum Arthropoda; class Malacostraca; order Decapoda; family Palaemonidae; genus Palaemon; species Palaemon carinicauda. Next base: position 44,843,472 of record NC_090744.1, read on the forward strand.
TTTCTAGAGTCTAGTAGGACTCCTCCCTGTAGGGGGCAGGAAGCGCTTTCATGGCTTATGATTAGTGAAAAGATGTATAACGGTAACATCTTAGGTCTGTCAGTCGAGTTGACTAAGAAACATTTCTTGAGGAGTACGGCACGTATTGAGAATCCACAGATACAGTAATGCTCTGGTATACTTCCATCAGGACGACATGGCTTGAGCCCAAAAAACGGATTTTGAGCGAAGCGAAAAATCTATTTTTGGGTAAGATAGCCATGTCGTCCTGATGGACCCGCCCTGCTCCTTTTCAAAAAAAAAAAAAATAAAAAAAATAAAGAGTGAAAAGGATTGTAGGACCCCTCCCTATATACAGTATCTGTAGCACCTCGTGTATCGCTACAAGGAATACAGATGGCGCCGTGAGCGGCGCAGGGCACGCTTTCGAAACGGGGAGGAGAGATGCCTTACGAACGGCTCCCCCCTTTCTTATCGTTTTCGTTTTCTTGCCATTTGACCCCTACGAAGTGTTAACTCTATTCGGGGTATAGATTGCTATGAGGCGTGTCAAGAATAAGTCCACTGATATTTACGATATCCCTAAGGTCTTTTTAGGGATACTCGCTCCAGGAGTTAGAATTCTGGGTACCTGAAGGTAAATTCTCTGGGAATATCGCCGTAGTTGTAATATACCCTAGGAAGCTGCCTTTAAGGAACTTCCACCAGGACGACATGGCTATCTTACCCAAAAATAGATTTTTCGCTTCGCTCAAAATCCGTTATATCTTCATTTCATAGATTAACACTAGGAACACTTATTATATCATGCATGAAAGTAAACTAAAACGCCTAGGCTATCGAGCCTAGAGGATGGGCTAGCAACTCTAGTGTCTTAATTTCGGCTACCTCCACTCGCTGAAAACGAATCCTATCAGCATGATATAACTAATTCCTAGCAATGAAGACTAAATAACTAATACTGATAATTAGTTAAGAAACCGGGAAAGTTGTTCTGGCTAACTAAATAAAGCATGCAAAGCGAACAACAGCGTCAGGACGCCTCCGGTTTAAGCAACAGCTCCGCCACAAAACAAATGTATTTAAAGATAAAAAGCCGTTACTTTACGGCCAGAGCTGATTTATACAATATAAGAATATGGTACTCAACTTTCCAGAAGCAGAAGAGGCTGAAGATTGCGACATGCTGGGAAATAATAGCGAATAACTGGGAAAAAACACCTGGTCATCTACGCTACAAGCGAAGGAATGAGAAGGCGCGCGGTTATGACGTCAACCAAGATGGCGGCCAACATGGCGTCATTTATGACGTCATCCGAGTACCGTAACAGTAACAGAGGAGGAGAACTTTGTATCAGCTCCTCCAATAACTTGCCACCAACTTCTCGAAGCATAAACGCTATGTAGGGTGCAGATAGCTATGTGGCATGTCAAGCATACGTCCCGTTATTGTACGATATCCTAAAGGGAAACCTTATGGGTACTCGCGCCAGAAGTTAGAATTCTGTGAAACCTTTAGTTTAATTCTCTGGGAATATCTACTGTAGTCATATATACCCTTAGGAAGCTACTGAAGGAACCTTCCATCAGGACGACATGGCCTAAGCCCAAAAAGTATACTAATGCCCCTAAGCTAGTAGCCTAGGCGCGGTGAGAATCAACAACTGAAACTCTCTCGTATACTATCTTGGAAGAGGAAAATTTATGCAGTAATATCTTATATGTATAAAATATTGCCTAAAGCTTCAATAAATTATCACACCAGGAAAACTATATCATGAATGAGAGTAAAGGCAAGGTGCCTAGGCTAGGAAGCCTAGCATGAGTGAGGATCGGTAACTAAATCGCCGAAACCACAGTACCAACGGCATAACATAAATTTCCTAGCTAAAATGCTAAATAGCTAAATTTATTAAAGCTAATATATATACCGGGAAGATCGTTCTGGCTGACTAAATGACACATGCATAGCGAACGACCGCATCCATGACGCCATCCGGTTAGGCAACAGCTCTTGTTACGTTAATTACGTCTTGAATCGATTAAAAAACTGGCAAGAGCTTACATTTATACAAATTAAAGATAATACTCAACTTTCCAGAGGCATTAGAAGCTGGAGAAAGCATCATAGCAGCTAAAACAATCCAAAATAGCGAGAAAGCACTGGGAAAACACCGAGTTAGTATCGCTACGAGAGAATGAATGACAAGATGGCGCCTGGACGTGACGTCATACTGGCGCTCAACAATAGTACGAGTAGGAGTATTGCCTTAATAACGGTCCTCCTACAATTCTTGCCACTTTCCCCTCTCGAAGCATAAACGCTATTAGGGGTGTAGATAGCTATGTGGCGTGTCAAAAATACGTCCTCTGATATTATGCGATATCCCTAAAGGCGAAAGCCAGGGATATTCGCGCCAGTAGTCAGAATTCTGGATACCTTAAGTAAAATTCTCTGGGATATATCACTGTAGTTAAATATAACCTAGGAAGCTACTATGAAGGAACTTCCATCAGGACGACATGGCCTGAGCCCAAAAAAGCAAATACCTAACCTAGACTAATGAAAAAAAAAAATTTAAATAAATGTACAAAAGACTTCCAATAGACTAGCCAGACCATTCATATACAATGCTGAGGAATTCATATAAAATACTAAGGAATTTGAAAAACGAGCTTCGGGCTTTGGTCTTGCAACGCCGGCGAATCAGAAATCGAACACATCGCGAAATTCTCCACCAGAAAAAAGAATCAGTACTCAACTTACCCATGAAGTAGAAGCAGAAGCATCCATGGTTAAAAAAGCATAAACTTTGTATGACAAAGCAGAAAACACCCAAACCAAGCAATCAAAAGGGCACTGCGAAAAAGGAATGGTGAACTACCATACTTGTTACAGGAAAACAGTGTTATAGGAGTTCTTATATCTCTCCCACGTATCCAATACTATCCCATATCCTCTAGACATGGTAAACCCTATTCAGGGAAGGATAGTCGTGGTTATTTTAAACACGTCCCTGTTAAATACACGATATCTTTCAGGATATTTGCGACGGGTGTAGTAACCCTGTAATACCTCTACAGGTAAAATTCTCTGGTATATCACTCACAGAAAGATGCCTAAAGGAACTTCCTTGAGCTCGAGCCCAAAAAAGGAAAGAAAATTTGCACGGTATGAGGGACTTGTAAAACAATAAAGAAATGTGGCATACAGAGATTACAGTGTTCCTGTTTTGTTTAGCTACAATTGCCCAGAGAGAGAGAGAGTGTGTGTGTGTGTGTGTCCATTAGATGACGACAACGCAACATTCAAATCTGGCGCCTCAATATGAGCGTAGCTTAATAGGCCCATGTGACTATGCCATTGTCGTGAGATAGAACTCTCCCTTAGAGATCCGGATACTGTAAGATCGGCCGAAGTGAACATAGCCACAATCGTTGTTTGATGTACCTCTTGACAATTTCGTCAAGAAGATTACATAAATTGACCTATTATCATAGACTCTTAAAGGAGTCTATGTTTATTATATAAGGGTGAGTGACATCCTCGCCATTCCTATCCTCGTACCGACTACTTTAAATACCTAGCTTCCCATTATTGCACTTTATTATGTAAAATAATTGTATTTTTAAGAAGAATGTCTTAATCATTTATATCCATTGCACTTCATTTTTATAATTGTTAAATAATATTGAACTTTTAAAATTGAAGGAAGATGAAACCATTTGCAAATTTGCCATTTAGCAGAAAATACATCACATTGACCTCAGCATCTGGGCTACGTCGGTGACGGTAAATTGTGGGGAAATATACAGGTACTTGATTATTTGTAAACTCAAGTAATCGTATATGGTGCTGCATTATTGAATACATTTACAAACAGGAAAAAATTCCTTTCTGACTAAGATGCCTGTTATACAACGCTTTAAAGCAATAGATGCAGAAAAATATCAGAATTAATACACAGTTTTTGCATTTCCTCTTCAGATATTCGAGGTGGGCTAGGCGATATATATATATATATATATATATATATATATATATATATATATATATATATATATATATATATATATATATATATATATATATATATTCTAGACTGGCTAGTAATAGCTTTATGACATGAATCAGAGAGGGTCAGGAAAAATTTTCTACTTTCAGCTAAAAATTTCTTAAAAACTCTACTTGCAAAACAGAACTGAAAACTGTTCACATTTATTTCGCTTTTAGGAAAGAAAAGAGTAAATGGGAAGCTGCCATCATAAATTATAGTTCTTTCGTATTCGTCTCTAACAAACACACCCACGCACACACACACAGCGCATGAGATCATATAAAAACCGCCTTCACACGAACATAATACTTCCCAGGATATAAACAAAGAACACAGCACGTTACTTAAGCAGACATACGAAAGAAATCAGAACAGAGATACGGAAAGAACACTCTTTCCGATGTTTATCTTCAAACAAACTGTGGCGAAATTTCACCGGTTTATACAAAATAGCCCGATAGACTGGGCTGAATCACAAGGTCTGAGGGACAAACTTCACAAAACCCTCGGGGAAGTAATTAGAATATGGTTATATTTTAACAAATTTTATTACAAAAATAATAATCTAATACGAAAGAAACATGAAAAATTAACCTTTACTTGACATACAAGAACATGTGACCGAAAAAAAAACTATGTCCACTTCGGACTCGAGATATCAACAAAATTAATTGAACATTTATAAAGTTCTCTCAATAAAACCCTTATCGAGACCCTTAGACGTGCTTTACACAATATCACTGATCCCCTGGCACAAGGATCGACAAAATATTAACAGATAAAACTTTACAACAACTCTATCAAGACCTACACGGAAACCGACCTGGGTACAATAGGCGTGGGGAGAGAGAACAATTAGATAGGACTTACTATGATTGGGGACGTCGGATCAAAGAGGGCGAGCAAGCCTTGCAACTTCCGATGTCACTTTTTTGGCGCGATTTGTCGTAAGCCTAAATTTCTAGATTGGATTTTTTTATCATGTTACAATAGAATGACGTTATTTTTCCTAATCTTAAATTACTATTAATTGATTTCATTAGTCTCAGTGCCTTCCCTACCAGGCGGTTTCTCTTTTTGGTTCTAAACATTCTCGTCTTGAACGACATTCATTCGCCCGCGAGTCCTCTCCTTTCCCTCCAATTTGACGTAGTCGTAGGCGGAGTCAAATGGCGGGAATTTCGATTGATCAGGTCGAAATTCCCGACATCCTCCACGCCCCAAAATATGGAGCGATGAAACGTCGGTCAATTGGATGGAGCTAGACTCGGGGTGGGGGGAGTGACTTACTCCTAGACTCTGTTAGGCTCGCTGCGTAGCGCTCCGCAACGACTCGAACAGAGTACGCACAATATACAACAGCAATGTTACCCCGGGGTAATAAACACAATCAATAATATACATAGTCATACAACAGTTCAAATTAGGCAATGGGCCTAGCAATTCTAATCCACTCGTGTATAATACACATAAGGAACAGCAGAAATCAGTGATAATGTACACACATTATACAAAATTCAAATGGCAAAGCAAGTAGGCAATGGGCCTAAAACAAACAGAAAATGGCAATGGAAATGCACACAATTCAAATGCAAAGGCAATTAGGCAATGGGCCTAAGATAATCAGAAATGGCAGAAATGCATACATAACAATTCAAGTTCAAAGGCAATTAGGCAATGGGCCTAAGACAATCAGAAAATGGCAGAAATACATACATAACAATTCGAGTGCAAAAGCAATTAGGCAATGGGCCTAAGACAATCAAAAAATGGCAGAAATGCATACATAACAATTCGAGTGCAAAAGCAATTAGGCAATGGGCCTAAGACAATCAGAAAATGGCAGAAATGCATACATAATTCAAGTGCAAAGGCAATTAGGCAATGGGCCTAAGGCAATCAGAAAATGGCAGAAATGCATACATGACAATTCAAATTCAGTCTGTCTCAACTCACAATAATCGAGACTTCTATAGCGCTGCTACATGCAGGCTGTTACTTAATGGAGTACAAGAGGGAGGGGTTGGTTCTGTGCAACGCTCGGTCTGTACGCATGAGAGACCATCCCGTCCCCGTTCTCCACCCCTACGCACTTCCAACCTCCGCAGATTCACGCACACCTCACAAACTCCACCCTCCCTACCTTCCAGATAGGACACGCCCCCTTTTCACTCACTGTTTACAGCTACGTTTTATATATCGTCACTTTTCAGCAGACAGTCCATTAGTTCTCGCTGTTTCGCGGCAGCCCTTCTCAATGGGCGTGCAGAACGTCTTTGTGCGTTCGTCTGCTCTGATTCAGTTTCATTTTCATTTACACTTCTTTCACTAACTGCATAGTTCTCACCTTTCTCGTCGTTGTCGTCCGTTCCTGTGGCTGGTTGTTGAGTCGTCGTAGCTGTTGCCATACCCTGGTCTTCCCCAGACGTCTCCGCTATCCCTGGCATTCCGGCTGTCGAACTGTCCGCGCCCTCTTCTCCGTCATCGCTGTCGTCGTCGTCTTCTCCTCCATCGTCATCCTCAGAAGGGGCTATTTCTAGGGGAACCAGGTGGCTGACAGCTCGCAGCGATTGGACACCCTCAAACAACACTTTCGCCGAACGTATGACTCCGTCGTCGTCAGGATACGTCTCCACGACACGTCCCAGAGGCCAAGTCGCTCTTTTCTTATTCTCCTGCTTAACTAGCATGATGTCTCCGGGGTGCAGCTTGGAGGGTTCCCCGGGCCGACAGTCGTGCCGGGCTCTCAAGGCACTCAAGTATTCCCTTCTCCAGCGTTCCCTAAACGCTCTTAGTGAATCTGTCAATCTTATGTAACGATCACGTAGCTTCCGAGAGGTGAGGGTTGCGTTGAGATGGTCGTCCGGTAAGATTGGTGCCATGAGGTGGACTTGGTGTCCTCTTATCAAATGGGAGGGGGTAAGGACTTCATCCTCGCGCTCGTCACCGCTGTACATAAGCGGTCGATTATTTACCACTGCTTCTGCTTCTTTCACGAGGGTTAGCACGTGGGCGTCCGGCAGGTACTTCTTTCCGAGGGCTATCTGGAGGGTCCGTTTCGTTACTCCTATCAAACGCTCAAAGAACCCACCTTTCCAAGGTGCACGGGGCGTCTGAAACCGCCACCTTATGCCAGTTTTCCTCAGGAACTGCTGGACTTCATCCTCTTCATAAAGTCCCTGCAGTAGGTGGCTGGCAGCCTTGAAGGTTTGATGGTTATCGGACATGATGAGCTGTGGGGCACCGTGGGTGGCACTAAACCGTCTAAGTGCCGACACGAATTCTTCTCCTTCCAAAGAGGGACAGAAGTCAAGGTACACGGCTCTAATAGCCATGCAGGTTATGATAAGTATATATCCTGGCCGTGTCTCTGTTTGAATCGCTGCTGTGTGGTCCACTCCGACCGCCGTGAAGGGTTTTGTGAGGGTGATCCTTTCCTTTGGCAGGGGGGGTGGTGGTGGCTGTCTCGTTAGAGGCTGGAAGGCTAGCTTGCATTCAGGGCATTGCCGCACGGTTCGCTTCGCAATGGAACGTAGACCCGCCACCCAACATTTCTGTCGAAAGATACCTATTAGAGTATTCACCCCACAATGCAAATGTAACTGATGTAAATAATTTAAATACATCCTAACTAAATGCCCTTTGGCTGGCAAGAGAATTAAATGATCAGTTTCTCCTACATGGGACACTCGTTCCCTGGTGCAGATGAGATTATCTATTAAAACTAAATTCAATTGTCTAACAAAATTAGCAACTTCACGAGGGGGTCTGACTCCGCCCTCTAAGTAGGCATAAACAGTAGGCAAATAATGTGTTTGCTCTAATTGTACAACAATACTGAACGGATGCCGTTCTATCTTAGCAAACTTTAAAACTAGTCTGGCTACTCTTAACAAGAATTGGAACCCTACTTCCCTTTTCAGGATGTCCCAAATCTCGCCTGGGGGGTTAGGACACATCTCCTCCCTCAACTCCTGCACCTCCGCTACTACGTGAGTTTGTAGTGGATCTTCCTCCTTGTAAGAAACAGGCTTTCCCGTGGTCCTGAGGAATTCTGGACCGTTCCTCCACAGGGAGTTAGCTTGCAATTGTTGAGCCGTTGCACCTCGGGATAGGATATCGGCAGGGTTCTGATGACTAGGGACATGGTTCAGACTGAAACTACAAACCTGCTGAATAAAAATAATTTCCGCCACTCTGTTAGAAACAAACACATTTTTATTAGACCTGGCATCGGGAGATGCTACCCATGCCAACGTTACCTTACTGTCAGTCCACATTACTATTTCCCGTGGCTCGATCAGTTCCTTGAGTGTTCTTGCTAGTCTGCTGCCTAACAACAAGGCCAGTAGCTCTAGCTTAGGGATTGTCAGCTTGCTCATCCCTTTCGGAGTGATCCGGGTCTTACTAGTTACCAGATTTACCCGATTGCATTCGTCCCTAGTATATGCCACTGCTCCATATGCCTTACTGCTGGCATCGGTGAACACATGAAGTTGTAAGCCTCTTCTTCCTATCGATCTTTGAAAGGTGATGTCGCTCACCGCTTTCAAATCATTCAACAATTCACTTGCCTCTTTAGCCCTTTCTTCTCCTAACACATCATCCCAACCTACATTATCCTCCCATAGTTGTTGAAGGAAAAGCTTTCCCCTTACAAATAATGGGCTTATCAAACCTATCGGATCATAAATGGAGACTAATAGGGAAAGTACCCTACGCTTCGTAGGCACCCATCCCTCCCCCAACTCACAGATCCTTTTACTTTCTTTCACACACAATCTGTCCACGTCCCGGGCCCATCGCAGCCCGAGCACGTTCACACTCACAGGCTCACTCCACTGTTTCTCGCTATCGAAGGCCAAGTGATTGCTGGCCCACCCTTCTAAGGGCATACCCGCCCCTTTTAAGATGTTATGAACAGACTCATGCTCTTGCCTCATATGTTCTATATCTTCAAACGTGGCCAGATAATTATCGACATAAAAAGATTTTACTAAATCTGGGCGCCCTTCCTCTTTAAAATGACAATTTAATATTTGTTGTAGCAAAAATGGACTAGCTGTGATGCCGAACACCACGACTCTAAAGGCGAAGGTAAGCGCTCGACCAGCTGCCTCGCGCCACAGAAATCGTGTGTATTTGGCATCACGAGGATCTAACAAAACACGATGGAATGCTTTACTAATGTCGGCTAACATGACATATCAGTTCAACCTAAACCTTATAATTAAACTATATGCTACCTCTACCAAATTGGGCCCAGGTAAGAGACATTCATTCAATGACTTGCAACCCTTTGACTTTGCCGAGGCATTGAACACGATTCTAAGGGGGGTGGTACGGCTGTCTTTCTTAACACCAAAGTGTGGCATGTAATAACCTACCACTACGGGATTTTTCACCTCTGATATAAAACCTGCTTCGATATATTTATCTATCACTCCCTGATATTGTTCAAAATATTTCCTATCCTTTCTGAATTTGGTCTGCAACGACTCTAACTGCGCCACAGCGTTACGATAATTTGTTTCTGGCCTAGCATCCGACCCGAATGGTAGGCTAACCTGATATCCCTCAGGTTTTCTTACAACGCTTTGTGATACCTTTCGCACGGCCTCGGCCTCGCGAACAGTGTATTGCTCAGATGGGGCGATGCCAACACAGTCTAATCGCCACCACTCATCTACATCATACAGATATGGCTCGTCCGTGATTCTGCACACTCTCAACGTTCTTACTTGTTCGACCTTTTCCCCTTGGAACAGCCACTGTGGCACCTTCCCGTACGGGGACATACCATTATGCGTCAAGAAAAGATTTATCCCATCTACTTTTTCAACACCTATGATAAAATAGCTAAAATAATCAGCCCCAGCTAAAATGTGAACGTTCTTCATGGTATCTGATTGGTTTGCTGGATCGGCTAACGTGACTCCCTTGGTCAACAGATGCTGTCTGACCTTTACATAACCCACGTTATGTATCAGGACGTCCACGTGTTCGTGTGCCACCAACTTCATACGCACGATTCTTTTCCCCATTTCAACCCTGCAACTTACTACATCGTATTGTCCGCTTATTTCCTCGGAACCAAACGGAGCTATATTCAAAGATACTCTTTCTACCCCCGGTAGGCCTAATTGATGGGCAATTTTTGCTGAGATGAAGCTCCTCTGGCTTCCTGAGTCAAGAAATAGGCGGACTCGCTTACTACCTTGCCTTTGTTGAACACCAGCCATGGCTGTTGGCAAGATAGTGCATGGGAGGTACCCACATCAGACCTCTGCGCGATCTTTGCGCTTGTGCATGGTTTAGATTCTACTTTAACTTTGGATGGGCGGGGGGCAGTTTGGTTCTGCGCAGGCGTCGCATTTACTACGGGGCGGGACGTAGTTGATTGACTATTACTACTATGACTAGGGATTGATTGCGGTCTACCCGCATCGCAAATTGCAGTGTGGTGCTTAGCATTACAGTTTCTACAGGAATTTGAAACGGGACATTTATCGCTACGATGGCCTGATTTCGTGCAATTAAAACAAAGACCCCTTTTTAGCAAAATGCGACGTCTAGCAGCTACGTCAGTCACTTGGCGACATCCGTGAGGCGGATGCCGTTCGCTACAAAATGGGCAGGAATTATGGTGGGTGGGATGGGTTTTCGGTCTTACACTACTGTCTGGTCTTTTGTCACTCTCAAGAGTGTCGCCTCTCTGCAACGCATCGTCTTCTAACATTCTCACAATAAAATCTATTGCCTCAAAAAACTCGTCCAACGTATAGTCGCATTTCCTCAAATGTTCTACCACTTTGCGGTATAGTTTTCCCTCTGAAAGTTTTTGATTAATGAGGCTCATGACCATGCCCTGGCCTAAGTCATTGGTACTAAGTCTTTTGATTTGTTCAATAATGATGGTCAACTCAAAACGGAACCTTTTGAGTTCTACTGGGTTTAGTGACGGCACAAAGATGTTGGCTAATTTACGGTGCAAAATCACGAGTATCTGGTGCACGTTGCCATACTGCTCATCTAATAGGTCTAATGCTACACTATAGTTCGTGGCGGTTACACTTAGAGATTTGATGATCCTAAGCGGCTCTTTGCCCAACGTCCCCAATAAATACGTGAATTTAGACACTTCGTCTAAATCAGCTCTTCGATCCACGTGGATCGTGAATAGTTCACGGTACGATGCGTACTCTTGCACTTCCCCTTCAAACGTGGGGAGAGGCAGCGGCTTCAACCTGGGGAGGGCAACATTCCCCGTTGAAGGGCCTTTCACTTTATCTATTCTATTATACAATAGGGTGGAAGCACGTGTCGCTTCACCTAACATATGCCTAATTCGGGCTTCGAAACTAGTTTCTAGCTTAACGCGCTGGCTCTTGTATAGCTCTTTGAGCTGTCGGACCTCTGCCTGCAACTCCGTTACCAAATTCTGGTAAACGGACTCGGAGTAGGTCTCTATCAGCGCCCTTTGCGTTTCGCATAGTAAATCCTCCAGTAGGCCCATCGACGCCTCGATATGAACGATCGTGGACACAGCCATCTTAATTAACTTTACTTTACGTTTAGGGGGGTTTGGCAAGGCAAGGAAGGATAGGTAACTTTACGTTAGGAAGGGACTCAAAGAAACTGACCCACGTGGGCAATCGCACATCGGGACGTAGACGAACCTTTAATTGTTACTTCTCTCCCACCCTTAAAAGCTCATATCCTAATTAGTCCCGTCCGGCTCTGGGAAGCACTTGTGATCCGGTTCGAAGGACCAAATGTGGCGAAATTTCACCGGTTTATACAGAATAGCCCGATAGACTGGGCTGAATCACAAGATCTGAGGGACAAACTTCACAAAACCCTCGGGGAAGTAATTAGAATATGGTTATATTTTAACAAATTTTATTACAAAAATAATAATCTAATACGAAAGAAACATGAAAAATTAACCTTTACTTGACATACAAGAACATGTGACCGAAAAAAAAACTATGTCCACTTCGGACTCGAGATATCAACAAAATTAATTGAACATTTATAAAGTTCTCTCAATAAAACCCTTATCGAGACCCTTAGACGTGCTTTACACAATATCACTGATCCCCTGGCACAAGGATCGACAAAATATTAACAGATAAAAACTTTACAACAACTCTATCAAGACCTACACGGAAACCGACCTGGGTACAATAGGTGTGGGGAGAGAGAACAATTAGATAGGACTTACTATGATTGGGGACGTCGGATCAAAGAGGGCGAGCAAGCCTTGCAACTTCCGACGTCACTTTTTTGGCACGATTTGTCCTGAACCTAAATTTCTAGATTGGATTTTTTTATCATGTTACAATAGAATGACGTTATTTTTCCTAATCTTAAATTACTAGTAATTGATTTCATTAGTCTCAGCGCCTTCTCTTTTTGGTTCTAAACATTCTCGTCTTGAACGACATTCATTCGCCCGCGAGTCCTCTCCTTTCCCTCCAATTTGACGTAGTCGTAGGCGGAGTCAAATGGCGGGAATTTCGATTGATCAGGTCGAAATTCCCGACACAAACGACAATAGTAGCAGCATATCTCTGTCTGGGATGTCGGGACAACACACTCTTAACAGAACATTAATTGTCCCTAGTTTTCGTTGTCGCACTGATAAGGTTTTCTACTTACGACTTAGAAAGACCCGTGTTCGAAGAAGTGTTGCCAAATTTAAATGACTAAATTGTTTGAATATGCTATACTCCGATGAAAATTACACTAACGTAAGCACAATTATGCTATATGTTTGACGTAATTATGCCAGATTTCTATTATAGTTTTTATAGCAAATGTGGAGAATTTTTTAATGGTTATGTTCTGAGTGGGAACTTAGTCCGGGAAAGTCTCCTTATAACAGTTACATAAAGTTCAACAGAGGAGGATATGAGCACTTACTCTCGGGGCACAAACACCCTGCTAATACTTTACTGTCACAATTCACTAACCATCACTCTAAATACAAAAGTGGGAAATTTTACTGTCCAGAGGCCGAAGCACTCCACACGTAGGATTAACAATAATTTATGGCCTACTCTAGCTTTGTCAGGTCTATAGTCATCTCATTCTCAGGCTCTGTTCCGGCTCCGTCCCAGCTACCCCAATGAAATGCTGGACAGTTATTTTACGTTAATGTAAGGTAGACAAAATCCAAAATGGGAGCAGTGATATAAAGTAGTTTAAAAGTTTAAAGATAAGGATCTTTACCTTCGAAGCAAATATATTAATGCAAAGTACCTCGCTGTTACCACCTATAGACTTACTCTTTAAATATGGGGTATTTTGTCCCGTGATCAACTATTCATTTCATACATTAAAATAAATGAGGGAGCAAAAATACTAAGGAGGTTTAATTAACCTAATATTGATTTATTTCACAAATTTACATCAAAGAAACGGACATCTTAACAAAGGCAAAAAATGGTATCAAAAGAAATGCAATTCAAATAATGAAAATGATGGGTTAGACACGCGGTCTGCAATAATCAAAATGGGGTCTGGCACGTGGCCCACGTGACCCAGAGACTATGCTAGTCTCCAAGCAAGAAATAATAATGGAAAAATATTTACACACAATCCCACCGCACACAGTCCGAATAGTGTAATTAGCCAGGTTCCCTATAAAGTTAAAATTAGTCTAAGCTAATAAAAAATGGGGGAAAACTAAATGGCCATTGTTGTAGTACCTGCACTCCTTTAAGATTAGTCCTATGCCCTTGATAGCTGTTGACCTGGTTGTTGCACTAATGGGCACGCTGCACTCTTGCCTGGCTCACCCCAAGAATCCTCGTTGGCTACAACTATGGTATCCCAGGGTCCTCTTCTTCTCAATCTCTCCGACCGGCAGCAACAGGACTCCTTGGTGAGTCACGTTTTGGGAGAGAGAGTAGGGGGGGGGTTGAGCCAGAAGTGCAAGGGTTCAATGACCAGGCAGGTCAGCTCAGCAGGCCAGGGCAGCTTCTCGTTGAATGGCCCGACACTGAGGTCGAGGAGATCACCTTGCTTCACCTTGCCAAACAAGTGACGGTCATGATGCGCACGGTAATCCATTGAGGGTGCCATATCGGGACTTCAGACAGGGCAATATTTTGTTGCAAGGAGTGCAGAGGAGGCAGGATTTTGTACTAAATACTTAGAGAAATCTTGCTGCTCTGAGGGAGGTTATATATACAACAATCCTACCTATTCTGGCTTGCTAAAAATTAATATTTAAAATGATTAATTAGCAATGGACTGGTACGATGGGCATACATCTTAAAATTAACAAACCTTAATTGGTATTGAGAAATATAAGATGCATTAATTCAGCAGTATTGGAATTTATATAAAATGTGCAGTTTAGGTATTTTATCTCGACCCATGTAGTTTAAGGAAAGAACCAACATACGCCGGGGTTACCACTAAGGCCATCTGTTGTGCGTATCTACGCTGTGACGTCACGAGCTTGGCGTGCGCCACTGTCAACAAGTTTAGATTAGTCTTCCCTATGTTTCGTTAAAGAAAACTAGATGAAGGAGAGAATGTTTAAGGGGTAGCTATAGTATTAGTAGAAGAGAGCTAAAAATACGATTGAAAGAAGAAGAGTGAAGAAAATTCTTCACAGCAAATATCATGCAAAAAAAAATACCTTCATAAGTAACACTTCATTATTGATGTTTTATTCCAAAATTTAATTGTCTGAACTCTATACACCAACCAAAATATATACATGATTATGAAAGAATTTTTTTATTGGAAACAATTAATTACATGAATGACAAAAAAAAGAGGATCTTATTGAAAACAATTGCTGAATTAGAAGAAAAAAAAATATATTGCAAATGTATTTAATCGTGGATTTGATCATGTTACGAGTTAGATGAAATTTAGTCCATTCATCTGATTTTCTTATGCTCTCTTCACATAGAAGTTCATTTCTCAAAGAAACATTAGACAGCCTGTTTCGCTTCTCATTTATTTATTTATTTATTTATTCGACTAAAGAAAATGTACGCTCACAATCTACATTGGAAACTAGGATACTAAGCAAGGCTCTAGAAAGTTTGAAGAGGTTGGGATATTTTCTACTTGTATGAACTTTTGACCAAAAAGACTCTGAGTTGGTATCTTGAGACAAAAATTAGTCAAAGTCACTGCTTACTAATAACGAGCGTCATTCACTGCCTAACTCTTGTTGCTCACTCTCTAAAATGATATGGGGAAAATTTGAAAAAAAATGTCAAAAACAGATATTATGCCACTTCATAATAAACATGCAGGATCAAGATGGGAAGACACCTCCAACAAAGTGGAATTTACCAAAAATGTCCAAAGGCGTTCAAACATCTAATTTATCTGTTGATCATCCCTCGCATTTACAGTATTCTAAAGCAACCTAGCAAATTTCACACCACGATAATTCTGCACCAAAGGAAGATGGTTACGTGGATCTTTAGGGTCAATTCTAATAACCTGTTACATGGGGTCTTTCAAAGCTGATGGCTTGATGAAACAGCTGAGAATCTTTTTTCTTCAACAAGATTGGGTGGGTTCGATGAGAACAGGGTGCAATATCCGACTTGCAAGACCGAATATGTGGTGACAACTAGTAGCAGTGAGACGCTGAGATGGCATTGGCGACTGAGTGGATTGCCACTAGCTGTTAGATGCTCAGGAGTTTTCAGAGCAGCTGTCGATATGTAGTGAACAGTTGCAATCATTAGTCGTACAGTATACTCTTATATGAAATTTTTGAGACATCCATTTTTCGTATATTTTATTTAATATCGCTTTCACAGTTTGCTATTACTTATCGCAACTTTCTCCGGATATTCTGTAAATATGTCAGATAGACCAAAATTATGCTAAATTTGTTATTATGTCAGATATTATGCTAACCTATGATATTCCCCTTCAGACTATGCCAAAAGCATAAAATTATGCCAGATCTGGTAACACTGAATTATTAACAATGTCCTGAGAGCTAGAATTTATTCTACCTTGAGATCTAGATCTATTGTGATCAGTCGATGAGAACACAGTCATAACTAATTTTTTATGTGTCCCCTGACCATTTCGTCAAGGGGATTGTAAAGATTATTTTAAACTTTAAGGGTGAGTGACGTCTTCATACGGGAGTACCCCTGGATACAATTCAGTTTATAATCGTCGGCGGCGGTTCACTGAAAGATAAGTAGGAAGAGGTGGGGGGAATTGGGATGGGTATAAGGTTGAAGGAATTCAACAACTTTTATTTCAGGGTTTGGGTGAGGGTAAAGGATGCCAAAAAAAGTTCTTTCTTATATCAAGAGGCATCATGCCTCAGTTGGGGGAGTAGGGGAAGGTAAAGGTGGGTGAAAGATGAAGGATGTAGGAGTGTTATAGAAGGGGGCAGACCCCTTTGCTTAATCTTATTTTGTCAATTTCTGGGATGACGCCCGATCCTTCCGTTCTGCTACTGTTGTATTTTCTTTATTCTGGGTTGTCAGTTACCTCTTTGGAACCGCGAAGAATTTAGTAGTAGGAAAAGTTGGGAAGAGAGTAGGAGCTATGATCAAAGTAGGAGGGACCAGAGAGGAGGGTTGGTGATTGTTTTTAGTAGGAGAGAAAGGGTCGGTCACCTGGGTTGAAATCCCCAGATGGCGTATTTTTCTTTTTTTTTTTACTCCAGTTTCATCTCATTTACACAACAATTGTACAGCAATTTGCACTTGACTTCCATTATACTTGTACCGCACTGCAGTTTAATTGCCTTCTACCGCTCTGTTACGTCGATTGGCTGTGGTTCAGGCCCTTCTAGGGCTGGCAGGAGTCTTGGTCAGTAGCTATGTCCCCTTCCCTGGAGATTCCTGCTTCTTTCTACAGTTCCATTGTCAATTTCCTCCATCCTGATGAGGGTTCTGCTCGCTAATCTGTGGAGCCTAGAGTTCATAGCCTCAATGCTGTACCTTTCATGTAGGTCCTTCTGCGTGTTGTAGTAGAGTGGTGTCTCTTTGGAGGCTCTTCTTACACATTTATTTTGGATTGTTTGTATTTTCCTCATATTTGTTTTGCTGATTATAGCGAACAGGATGGCTGGGTATTCCAGCTGTGGTCAAACTAGAGTTTTGTATAGTCTTAGCTGGGTAGGTGTCGACATCGCCTTGAATCTCCTCAATTTCTTGGTCGTTATGTTAGCTTTCTGGATGGTACTGTTCACGTGCTTTCCCAGTCCAATGGTTCCGATTGTTACCCCTAGTATTCTGGCGTAGTTTTTGAAGGGTATGTCCCTGCCTTCTACTCTGATTGTTGCTGGTTTCAGAGCACTGATGGATAGGAGTTGGAATTTGTTCTGGCTGGTAGCGATCTTCCACTTCTGCTCGCATTCATTCACTTCCATTATTTCCCTAGTCGTTTTGGCGGCCAGCATCAATTTGCTTTTCTTATTGGGGTATGTTACCATCTGAGTGCAGTCATCAGCAGAAATAATCTGGTGACATCCCACGGAGGGTGCTGGTGTGTCTCTGGTGTAGAAGTTGAAGAGGATGGGTGCCAGCACACTCCCCTGGGGCACTCCACTGAGTAGTGGAAACTCTGGACCCAGGAAGCTTTCCACACGTATCCTTGCCTTCCTATTGTCCAGGTAACTGCAGAGAATTTTCAGGGAGATTTCCGGTAGTCCCGCTTCCGCTAGTTTGAACTTTAGACCATCATGCCAAACTTTGTCGAAGGCCTTCGCAATGTCCCTGGAGACAATGTTGCATCCGTGGCCTTGGTGTTGTGCTGTAGCGATGGATTTGTACAGCACTCCTACAGCTGTTTGGGTGCCTCTTCCACTTGCGAACCCATATTGGTTCTTGTTCATCAGTCCATTGTCTTCCAGGTACTTCACTAGCCTGTTCTTCAGTATTCTTTCTAATACTTTCCCCAAGATTTCTAGCAGGGTTATAGGCTTGTAATTGCAAACTTGCTTGTTGTCTTTGTCCGGTTTACTGATCAGTCGGATCATCCCAGTCTTGTATGGGTCTGGGAAGTAACCCATTCTCAGGGCTTCATTGTTCAGGGTTCTGTACACTTCTAGCATGGAGTTAGGAAGGTTTTTCATAATTTCTTTATCAATGCTTGATTTGCCAGGAGCTTTCTTACTTTTCATTTTGCTGATTATCCACTTCAGCTCCTATGTTTCAATCGGTTTGGTAAGTAGATTTCCCTGGTCCAGCCTCGAGATGTCTGCTGAAGGGTAGGGTTGGATATCCCTTCGTCTTCCTTGCCGGTAGGTTAGCACCCTCCTCACATTAGCTCTGGCGGGATCTTAAATACTTCCTCCCAGTATTCCCTGAAGGCTTCCTCCTTTTCAGTGTCACCGTATCTCTTGGTGTTGTTTTGGAGGATGTAAGGTGCGTCTTCTTTTCCTTTGCCTAGAAGCCTTACAATTGAGTCCGAAAATTTGCTGGAATCCCCAAGGTCGACCTCCACTTGCAAGATAGTTTCTTCCCAGTGCTGGTTGTGGAGGGTTTTGGATTCCTCCATTATTCTGGTCTGTATGACCTTGATTTCTTGGAACATTTCTCTTGACCATCCGGTTGCCTCAGCAGTTCTTTTAGTTCTTTCATATCTCCATTGAAGTTGCTTCAGAGTGGCACTTTCTCTGTGCGGGTAGAGGGTCCGATGGCTAGCCTTTGGTATAAATTCATCGGCAGCGGATCCAATTAGAGTGAACCACATGTTAAGCTTGTCGTCGATGTACTCCTTGGTTTTGTGTTCGATAGTAAGGTCGATTGAGGCTGCCTCTTGATCCAATCTTTCCTTGAATCCATCCCAGTTGGCCCTGTGCGTTGGTGTCTGGGAGTTGTTGGGAGTATGATCCCCTTTGTGGCTAGGGTTAAGATTATTGGGAGATGATCTGAAGAGGTGAGTTCCTCAGGCTGAATGGCGTAGTTAAGGTGGGCATGTCTGTTGGCAAGGACTATGTCAGGTTTGCCTGCTCCTACAGGGCCAATGAAGGTGTTGAACATTGGCCCTATGTGCGTCGCTATGCCCCTGGATATGAGCCTATTGACTCCGGTTCCATAAAAGTTGTCATTACTGTGCCCAAGGTTCCTGTGGCGGGCGTTGCAATCCGTTATGATTTAAGCAGGCATTGGTTTTTGGAGAATCTTTCTCAGATCTTCTTCTGGGAAGATTCTTCTTCTTGGTGGGAGATAGGTTGTTCCAATGATGATGGGGTCCCTCCTTGTTTGTAGCTCTATGGACAGTACATCTTCTGTGAAATTATCACATAATTTGTGCTGAATGTCAGATTTGATGGCTATCGCTACCCCTGCGCTTTCTTCATAAGCAGGCATTGGTTTTTGGAGAATCTTTCTCAGATCTTCTTCTGGGAAGATTCTTCTTCTTGGTGGGAGATAGGTTGTTCCAATGATGATGGGGTCCCTCCTTGTTTGTAGCTCTATGGACAGTACATCTTCTGTGAAATTATCACATAATTTGTGCTGAATGTCAGATTTGATGGCTATCGCTACCCCTGCGCTTTCTTCATTGTGAGTGTTTTTCCTGTAAATGCTGTATCCATAGATTTTGAGAGCTTCTGTTTCTTTTACATTGGTTGAATTCAGCAGGATAACATCCAGGTCTGTCTTCCTGTATGTATTGCTGACCTTACGGCTGCGTTGGAACGTCCACTTTATAACATTGTGTTGTATAATTTTTATTTGTTCCATTATGAAGATTGCGATGGGGTCTTTGTGTTTCTTGTTCCATTACATAGATCCCTGAACCTTTGTGGGTTGATAGGGGTTATGGACTTCCTTTCTAGTTCCTCCGGAGAGGATTTAATAATATCCTCGACCTCTTGAGGGTTGTATGCGAAAAGGTTGCATACTTGATCTTCCCTGTCCGAAAGATCATGTCCGTGATACTACTGGCTGATGGTTTCCTTGGTAGCTGAGTTCCCTCTGCTGTTTTCAGTGAGACATGCTTGAGGATGTTTTTCCTTCTTGTTTCTTGGTTTGGGGTCTGCTTTACGCTGGGGGCAGAAGCAATAGCCGTTGCTCCCAGGTCAGGTAGGGTGTTTCTCTCATCTTGGTCTACTGCTGTACCGCTGCTGTGCTGCTCTATTGCTATACCGCTGCTGTGCTGCTCTACTGCTGTACCGCTGCTATGCTGCTCTACTGCTGTACCGCTGCTGTGCTGCTCTACTGCTGTACCGCTGCTGTGCTGCTCTACTGCTGGTCTCTTGGTAGTTTTCTTGGTGTGATTGTTTTCAGTTAACACAATGGTGGCTTCCTAAGATCCCGAGGAGCTAGAGGAGCTGGTCCTGGTTCGTTTCCGTGTTTCGGATTCGGCTTCTATTTCTTCTTCTTGTCCGGCTTGTTCAGTCGATGATTCAGTGGCTGTTTCGATTCGTGTTACTGTTGCCAATGCTTGGAGTGCTGGCATGCTGGCCATCACTTCTTTTGATTGTAGCGTACTCCTTGGGATTATGACTGATTCACAACCGTTTGCTTTCAGTACTTCTTCCAGGGTCTGCTGAAAACTTCCAGGGCAGGCTGCTTCATTCATATTTGCATGTAGCAGGGCAATTTGGTAGACAGTATTCAGTTTCTTGGTGGGTAGTCCGGGGTTGTTTGGCCGGTCTGTTGATCGTAAATTCTGGAATTCCTGGTGGTCTAAGCGTTCGAGGTTGGTGCGGCTGCTGCTCCTGCATAAGTGGTGGGGGTCTGTTTAATTTGCTTCCTTATTTCTTTCTTTGCGGTCTTGGTCTTCTCCTTCCTTATCGAACAGATTGGCGCCATGGTGTGGTACCCTGTTGACTGACAGCCTAGACACTTTTGGTTGCTGTTGTTAGTGCATTTGTCGAAGCGATGGTCCGTTCCACTGCAGAGCGAGTAAATCTTATAGTCGGCTTCCTTTGGGGCAGTCCTTTTCCACATGCTCATATGAGTAACACCTCATGCACTGATTGAGTTTCACATGGATGTCCCTGCAGAGGTTGTGTTTTGGGAAGGATTGGTTCATGATCCGGATTCCAGTGTCTAAAGCCTTCTGGGCCATTGCCACGGTCTTCATCCTGATTTTTAGAAAGGGGGTGCCAAGGATCAGAATGACTTCTTCAACCTTGCAGAATCCATTGTCTTTCTAGTTCTTGCTTGATTGTCACCTTGGTTTCTTCTTCATTCTGTCCTTGGAGAATGTGCTTTCCCACCTTTTCAATTATCAGGGTCCTTTGTACCCTCAGCTCAGGGGCTTCCATTACCTTAAGGTCGCTATTTTCGAAAATGTTCCTGTTCTCAGTTTCTGTGATTCTACTTACTGTATCATCGTCCATAATCAGAATAAAGCCAGTCCGTGCCGGGATCTAAAATACTGCCAAAAAATGTTGTTCTACCACGAAATTGTCCCTTTAGCAACGTCCACCCATCCAGGAGAAAGCCAAGGATAAGGTCTTAATCACAGAATTTGGGCACATATATCACTTATTTAATGGATTAGTTTCTATATTCCACTGTTTATTGTCCAGATCAGCAGGAAAAAAGCACACTTTTGTGGCCAAATTCACGAAAATCAGGCCTTATTAGGTGTCCAATTCACCTGAGAAAAGAGAAATCACACTTCTCTACCTGTGCTTGTCCACCACACAGGGAAAATCCCACAAGGCTAAGTTCTTAATCACAGAATTCGGGCACTTATATCACTTATTTAATGGATTAGTTTCTGTATTCCATTATATACCATCCAGATCGGCAGGAAAAAGCACACTTTGGTGGCCAAATTCACGAAAATCAGGCTTTATTTAAGTGTCCAGTTCACCAAAGAAAAGAAAAATCGCACTTCTACCTGTGCCTTTCCTTTACACAGGGAAAATCTCACTTTTTACCCGTCAACATTCCTAACCTCGTACCCACTGCTTTAAATGACTAGCTTCCTATTATTGTACGTTATTGTGTAAAATAATTGTATTCTTAAAAGGAAAATTTTAATAATTAATATTCATTGCACTCCATTTTTATAACTATTAAACACTATTGAACTTTTAAAATTTAGGAAAGGTGAAACCCATGGAAATTTCGCCATTTAGCAGAAAATACATCACATTGACCTCAGCATCTGGGCTACGTCGGTGACTGTAAATTGTAGGGAAATTTACAGGTACCTAATTATTTGTAAACTCGAAGTAATCGTATATGGTACTGCATTATTGAATACATTTACAAACGTGAAAAATGTCATTTCTGACTGAGATGCCTGTTATACAATGTGTAAGGACACCGCTCCCTTCGTCGTCCAGAAAATCAACAAACTGTTTATTTATTTGAATTCTCCTTTCGCCACACCGTGGTTTCCCATGTATTTGTATTCCGCTCTATCAGAGCTACATTTTGACATATGTATCATTTCATTACATGTTTCTGTTAACTCATAATTAGTATATTTGTAAGTGTAAGAAAACACATATATTTTGGCGGGCAATTCAATCTGATTTGGCGCCAGCGCCATCCTACCTTTCCGTCCGCACCTTGTAATATACTCCCATGCACATTTGAATAAAGTATCAGTTGATCTTGGTGACGCTTGTCTCACTGTCCTTACAACTGGTGACCCCGGAGTTGAAAGTAGCATCAGCGGTTTTGGCTTTGCCATTAACGGACTTATTACGGCCGTGCTACCTTCTCTATACTCCGTTACCTTAGGCGTGAGCCTACCTTTGGTTCTCCCACACTTCGGTGCATGTAAGGCAGTAGGATGAGCTTAACCGACATATCAACTTCCCACCTCTTCGCCGACTCGTCGTCTGGCCACGATGCAGGAAGCAACACGCCCATCGCACCCAACGGCCTCGCCTCCACGCCCAAAGTCAAACTGCCGCCCTTTTCTCAACACAACACCGCTTCCTGGTTCCTGAGAGCAGACGTACTCTTCCGCGTCGCTAGACTCAGCGACTCCTGCACCAAGGCTGACATCGTTCTCACCTCCATACCTGAAGAGGTATTTGACAAGATTTCCCCATGGCTCGACGCTCAGGCCGGCCAAGTTTCATACGACGACCTGAGAAGGAAACTCATCGGTATCTACTCCCTCTCCGTCTCAGCAAGGGCACAGAAAGTCCTGGACCTCGCCGGCAAGCCTATGGGTGACACCTCTCCTGTTGAGGCGTGGGACGAGTTATCCGGCCTGCTTATGTTCCCCGAAACAGACAGCAACGGCCGATGACGTGAGCTTAGCTTATCTCGGGAGATCTTTCTTCGACGCCTACCACAGGACGTAAGGGCCCAATTGACAGACGCCGACACGCTCCCGATGAACGAACTCCTGTCGAAGGCTCAGAAGCTCCACGAGGCCTCCAAAGCATCTCGCCTCGGAGCATCATCGTCAACACCGCCTTCGTTCTCCTCCTTCAGCAGCTGCTCTTCCATAGACTCCTCGGCAACGGCCCCTGAGGACAACGAGATCAACGTTCTATCAAGAAAGAAACCACCGCAACCAACACGACCGAACCCTAGGACTAACCCAGCATGGTGCTTCTACCACCAACAGTTCGGCAGCGACGTCAAGAAATGTAGAGCACCATGCAGTTTCCCTAGAAGATGACGCCAGAAGCATCCACCTGCCACCATCGCAGCCACAGTTAACCAAAACAAGAATGGTTTCTATATCCTCGATACCACTTCCAACCATAGACTCATGGTAGACACCGGCGCAATGCAGTCAACGTTCCCACCTTCCAAGTCCGACCTAGACCGTGGTCCCGACAAAAACGATCCCTCACTCATCGCCGCCAACGGATCTCCCATACGGTGCTATGGGATCAAGACCCTCAAGATATCTATCATGGGCCGTTCGTATTCTTGGCCCTTCGCTATCGCTGACGTCAATCGCCCCCTCCTCGGTGCGGATTTCCTCGCCCACCACGGACTCCTCGTCGATGTCGCTAACAAACGTCTCATCGACACGGGAACCTGCCAGTCCCGCGCCCTAGAACACGGCCCTGCAACAATGTCCATATCCGCCATAACGACGCACCCCTACGCCGACCTCCTACAAGAATTTCCCGAGGTTTTCAAGCCCGAGCTCCGACACTCGCCAGGTTCCCCGTCCAAGCATGGGATCTACCACCACATCACAACGACAGGACCTCCCACTCACGCCAAATTCCACCGCCTCCCGCCCCAGAAACTGAAGGATGCCAAACGCACCTTCGAGGACATGGAATGCATGGGTATCTGTAAGAAAGCATCGAGCCCCTGGGCATCACCCCTACACATGGTAAAAAAGCCGGACGGGTCCTGGAGACCTTGCGGCGACTACAGGCGCCTCAACCTCATCACAACGCCCGATCACTACCCACTGCCCAACATGCAGGACCTAACGAACGCGTTGCACTTTGCAAAGTTTTTTAGCAAGATGGACCTCCTCAAGTCTTATTTCCAGGTCCCCGTATTTCCGGAAGACATCCCGAAAACTGCCATTGCAACGCCGTTTGGATCCTACACCTTCGCATACTCAACCTTCGGTCTACGCAACGCCGGGGCGACCTTCCAACGACTAATGGATAGCATTCTGGGTGACCTACCTTTCTGCGTCTGCTACGTCGACGACATCCTGATATTCTCGAAAACCAAGGAGGAACACCGGAGGCACGTCCGCACCGTCCTCAAATGCCTACAGGAGAACGGCCTGGTCGTACGTTTCGACAAATGCACGTTCGATGCGGAAGGAGTGGATTTCCTTGGTCACCGCGTATCCTCATGCGGAGTAAAACCCATGACAACCAAGGTCGACGCCATCAGAAAGTTCCCGATACCTACGACCATCCGCCAACTTCAGGAGTTCCTGGGGATGGTCAATTACTACAGGCGCTTCATCCCCAACATCGCACAAACCCTGTCACCCCTCGACAATGTCCTGAAAGGAAAAGCAAAAAAACTTGAGGGGGGTTTGCCCCAGCAACAGGCATTCGCCCGGACGAAGGATGCCCTCGCGAATGCCACCACCCTGGCTCATTTCGACGACAACGCGCCCCTGCGACTAACGACCGACGCCAGCAACGTCGCCTGTGGGGCTGTGCTGGAGCAACTCGTCGATGGTTCTCCTCGACCGCTGGTATTCTTCAGCAAGAAATTGAAACCCGCCGAAACAAGATACAGCACCTTCGATAGGAAACTCCTCGCCGTCTACCTCGCCGTCCGCCACTTCAGGCACATCTTGGAGGGCACTCCCTTCACAATCGCGACGGACCATCAACCCCTCGTACACGCTTTCACGAAATCGACAGACGCATGGTCCTCCCGACAACAACGTCATCTCGCATCAATCGCCGAATTCGGGTGCACCATACGTTACGTCCCAGGAAAGAAATACCCAGTCGCTGACGCCCTTTCAAGGATTGAAATTGACGCAATCCACCTGGGAATCGACTACGCCAATCTCGCAACCGAACAACGCACTGACCGAGAAGCACAGGATCACCTGACGGGGCCATCCGTGCTCAAGATAAGTGCGATTCCCCTCGGACCAGCAGGAGTAACTATTCTTTACGACACCAGCACCGGCCGCCCACGTCCCTGGATACCAGCCTCCTGCAGAAGGAAAATATTCGATATCATCCATGGACTTTCACACCCCTCAGGACGTACCACCGCTCGCCTTCTGTCTGAAAAGTCCATCTGGCCAAGGATAAAAAAGGACGCCCGGGAATGGGCGAAGTCATGCATCAACTGCCAGTCAAGCAAAGTCAGCCGTCACACCGAATCGGGGGTAGGCGATTTTCCCCAGCCAAAAAGACGTTTCGGTCACATACACATCGACGTCGTGGGACCATTGCCCCCTTCTGGATCTGCTCGATACCTGCTTACGATCATTGATCGCTTCACAAGGTGGTTGGAGGCATCACCGATGACCGAAGCTACGACTCAAGCATGCGCCGAAGCCCTCCTGTCAAGCTGGGTGAGCAGGTTTGGTGTTCCTGACGACATCACGACAGACAGAGGCCCCGCTTTCCTCTCAGAAATATGGCTCGCTTTGGCGAACCTGATGGGGACGACGCTCCACAGCACCACGGCATACAACCCCGCGGCAAACGGCATGGTCGAAAGAACTCACCGCGCCCTCAAGGCGTCCCTGATGGCGAGCTGCACCGACGGGGACTGGAAATCACGACTTCCTTGGGTACTCCTCGGCCTTCGCACCGCCCCTCGCGCAGACGGCGAACCTTCGCCCGCCGAAAAGGTTTACGGGGAGGCGCTCGCAGTTCCTGGCGAATTCTTTCCCTCATCAACCGACGAAACGCAACTGGATCACCTAAGGGACATCGCCAGGAAGTTCAGGCCATGTCTCAAAACTTACCAGGACAGAACCAAGCACTTCAAGCCAAAAACCCTGGATGACTGTGGGTGCGTTTTCGTCCGTGTCGACGCTCATCGACAACCACTAACTAGACCTTATCGAGGTCCCTACCGGGTAATTAAGAAGACAACAAAAGCCTTCCTTCTCGACGTCCATGGCCAAGAGGACTGGGTCTCAATAGACCGCGTGAAACCAGGGTTTCTCGAAGGAAGCGACACCGCCTCCGCCGGACCTGGCAAATCCAGAGTTCCACCTCAAAACAAGGCGCCCAACGAAAGAAAAATCATCAAACAACGACAAAAGGAAGAGATCCTTACGCCGACCACCGTCGCGCCCCTCCGTTCAAAAACAAGAGGAACCCTCCGATGCCCGAAAAGATACGAAGATTGATCATCAGCCCTCTACGCCGCCCGATGTCTTGGGGGGGGAGTACTTGTAAGGACACCGCTCCCTTCGTCGTCCAGAAAATCAACAAACTGTTTATTTATTTGAATTCTCCTTTCGCCACACCGTGGTTTCCCATGTATATGTATTCCGCTCTATCAGAGCTACATTTTGACATATGTATCATTTCATTACATGTTTCTGTTAACTCATAATTAGTATATTTGTAAGTGTAAGAAAACACATATATTTTGGCGGGCAATTCAATCTGATTTGGCGCCAGCGCCATCCTACCTTTCCGTCTGCACCTTGTAATATACTCCCATGCACATTTGAATAAAGTATCAGTTGATCTTGGTGACGCTTGTCTCACTGTCCTTACAACTGGTGACCCCGGAGTTGAAAGTAGCATCAGCGGTTTTGGCTTTGCCATTAACGGACTTATTACGGCCGTGCTACCTTCTCTATACCCCGTTACCTTAGGCGTGAGCCTACCTTTGGTTCTCCCACACTTCGGTGCATGTAAGGCAGTAGGATGAGCTTAACCGACATATCAACTTCCCACCTCTTCGCCGACTCGTCGTCTGGCCACGATGCAGGAAGCACCATGCCCATCGCACCCAACGGCCTCGCCTCCACGCCCAAAGTCAAACTGCCGCCCTTTTCTCAACACAACACCGCTTCCTGGTTCCTGAGAGCAGACGTACTCTTCCGCGTCGCTAGACTCAGTGACTCCTGCGCCAAGGCTGACATCGTTCTCACCTCCATAACTGAAGAGGTATTTGACAAGATTTCCCCATGGCTCGACGCTCAGGCCGGCCAAGTTTCATACGACGACCTGAGAAGGAAACTCATCGGTATCTACTCCCTCTCCGTCTCAGCAAGGGCACAGAAAGTCCTGGACCTCGCCGGCAAGCCCATGGGTGATACCTCTCCGGTTGAGGCGTGGGACGAGTTATCCGGCCTGCTTATGTTCCCCGAAACAGACAGCAACGGCCGATGACGTGAGCTTAGCTTATCTCGGGAGATCTTTCTTCGACGCCTACCACAGGACGTAAGGGCCCAATTGACAGACGCCGACACGCTCCCGATGAACGAACTCCTGTCGAAGGCTCAGAAGCTCCACGAGGCCTCCAAAGCATCTCGCCTCGGAGCATCATCGTCAACACCGCCTTCGTTCTCCTCCTTCAGCAGCTGCTCTTCCATAGACTCCTCGGCAACGGCCCCTGAGGACGACGAGATCAAAGTTCTATCAAGAAAGAAACCACCGCAACCAACACGACCGAACCCTAGGACTAACCCAGCATGGTGCTTCTACCACCAACAGTTCGGCAGCGACGCCAAGAAATGTAGAGCACCATGCAGTTTCCCTAGAAGATGACGCCAAAAGCATCCACCTGCCACCATCGCAGCCACAGTTAACCAAAACAAGAATGGTTTCTATATCCTCGATACCACTTCCAACCATAGACTCATGGTAAACACCGGCGCAATGCAGTCAAAGTTCCCACCTTCCAAGTCCGACCTCACTCATCGCCGCCAACGGATCTCCCATACGGTGCTATGGGATCAAGACCCTCAAGATATCTATCATGGGCCGTTCGTATTCTTGGCCCTTCGCTATCGCTGACGTCAATCGCCCCCTCTTCGGTGCGGATTTCCTCTCCCACCACGGACTCCTCGTCGATGTCGCTAACAAACGTCTCATCGACACGGGAACCTGCCAGTTCCGCGCCCTAGAACACGGCCCTGCAACAATGTCCATATCCGCCATAACGACGCACCCCTACGCCGACCTCCTACAAGAATTTCCCGAGGTTTTCAAGCCCGAGCTCCGACACTCGCCAGGTTCCCCGTCCAAGCATGGGATCTACCACCACATCACAACGACAGGACCTCCCACTCACGCCAAATTCCACCGCCTCCCGCCCCAGAAACTGAAGGATGCCAAACGCACCTTCGAGGACATGGAATGCATGGGTATCTGTAAGAAAGCATCGAGCCCCTGGGCATCACCCCTACACATGGTAAAAAAGCCGGACGGGTCCTGGAGACCTTGCGGCGACTACAGGCGCCTCAACCTCATCACAACGCCCGATCACTACCCGCTGCCCAACATGCAGGACCTAACAAAGGCGTTGCACGGCGCGAAGTATTTTACCAAGATGGACCTCCTCAAGTCTTATTTCCAGGTCCCCGTATTTCCGGAAGACATCCCGAAAACTGCCATTGCAACGCCGTTTGGATCCTACACCTTCGCATACTCAACCTTCGGTCTACACAATGCCGGGGCGACCTTCCAACGACTAATGGATAGCATTCTGGGTGACCTACCTTTCTGCGTCTGCTACGTCGACGACATCCTGATATTCTCAAAAACCAAGGAGGAACACCGGAGGCACGTTCGCACCGTCCTCAAATGCCTACAGGAGAACGGCCTGGTCGTACGTTTCGACAAATGCACGTTCGGTGCGGAAGGAGTGGATTTCCTTGGTCACCGCGTATCCTCATGCGGAGTAAAACCCATGACAACCAAGGTCGACGCCATCAGAAAGTTCCCGATACCTACGACCATCCGCCAACTTCAGGAGTTCCTGGGGATGGTCAATTACTACAGGCGCTTCATCCCCAACATCGCACAAACCCTGTCACCCCTCGACAATGTCCTGAAAGGAAAAGCAAAAACACTTGAGGGGGGTTTGCCCCAGCAACAGGCATTCGCCCGGACGAAGGATGCCCTCGCGAATGCCACCACCCTGGCTCATTTCGACGACAACGCGCCCCTGCGACTAACGACCGACGCCAGCAACGTCGCCTGTGGGGCTGTGCTGGAGCAACTCGTCGATGGTTCTCCTCGACCGCTGGCATTCTTCAGCAAGAAATTGAAACCCGCCGAAACAAGATACAGCACCTTCGATAGGGAACTCCTCGCCGTCTACCTCGCCGTCCGCCACTTCAGGCACATCTTGGAGGGCACTCCCTTCACAATCGCGACGGACCATCAACCCCTCGTACACTTTTTCACGAAATCGACAGACGCATGGTCCTCCCGACAACAACGTCATCTCGCATCAATCGCCGAATTCGGGTGCACCATACGTTACGTCCCAGGAAAGAAATAACCAGTCGCGGACTCCCTTTCAAGGATTGAAATTGACGCAATCCACCTGGGAATCGACTACGCCAATCTCGCAACCGAACAACGCACTGACCGAGAAGCACAGGATCACCTGACGGGGCCATCCGCGCTCAAGATAAGTGCGATTCCCCTCGGACCAGCAGGAGTAACTATTCTTTGCGACACCAGCACCGGCCGCCCACGTCCCTGGATACCAGCCTCCTGCAGAAGGAAAATATTCGATATCATCCATGGACTTTCACACCCCTCAGGACGCACCACCGCTCGCCTTCTGTCTGAAAAGTTCATCTGGCCAGGGATAAAAAAGGACGCCAGAAATGGGCGAAGTCATGCATCAACTGCCAGTCAAGCAAAGTCAGCCGTCACACCGAATCGGGGGTAGGCGATTTTCCCCAGCCAAAAAGACGTTTCGGTCACATACACATCGACGTCGTGGGACCATTGCCCCCTTCTGGATCTGCTCGATACCTGCTTACGATCATTGATCGCTCCACAAGGTGGTTGGAGGCATCGCCGATGACCGAAGCTACGACTCATGCATGCGCCGAAGCCCTTCTGTCAAGCTGGGTGAGCAGGTTTGGTTTCCTGACGACATCACGACAGACAGAGGCCCCGCTTTCCTCTCAGAAATATGGCTCGCTTTGGCGAACCTGATGGGGACGACGCTCCACAGCACCACGGCATACAACCCCGCGGCAAACGGCATGGTCGAAAGAACTCACCGCGCCCTCAAGGCGTCCCTGATGGCGAGCTGCACCGACGGGGACTGGAAATCACGACTTCCTTGGGTACTCCTCGGCCTTCGCACCGCCCCTCGCGCAGACGGCGAACCTTCGCCCGCCGAAAAGGTTTACGGGGAGGCGCTCGCAGTTCCTGGCGAATTCTTTCCCTCATCAACCGACGACACGCAACTGGATCACCTAAGGGACATCGCCAGGAAGTTCAGGCCATGTCTCAAAACTTACCAGGACAGAACCAAGCACTTCAAGCCATGTCTCAAAACTTACCAGGACAGAACCAAGCACTTCAAGCCAAAAACCCTGGATGACTGTGGGTGCGTTTTCGTCCGTGTCGACGCTCATCGACAACCACTAACTAGACCTTATCGAGATCCCTACCGGGTAATTAAGAAGACAACAAAAGCCTTCCTTCTCGACGTCCATGGCCAAGAGGACTGGGTCTCAATAGACCGCGTGAAACCAGGGTTTCTCAAAGGAAGCGACACCGCCTCCGCCGGACCTGGCAGATCCAGAGTTCCACCTCAAAACAAAGGCGCCCAACGAAAGAAAAATCATCAAACAACGACAAAAGAAAGAGATCCTTACGCCGACCACCGTCGCGCCCCTCCGTTCAAAAACAAGAGGAACCCTACGATGCCCGAAAAGATACGAAGATTGATCATCAGCACTCTACGCCGCCCGATGTCTTGGGGGGGGGGAGTACTTGTAAGGACACCGCTCCCTTCGTCGTCCAGAAAATCAACAAACTGTTTATTTATTTGAATTCTCCTTTTGCCACACCGTGGTTTCCCATGTATATGTATTCCGCTCTATCAGAGCTACATTTTGACATATGTATCATTTCATTACATGTTTCTGTTAACTCATAATTCGTATATTTGTAAGTGTAAGAAAACACATATATTTTGGCGGGCAATTCAATCTGATTTGGCGCCAGCGCCATCCTACCTTTCCGTCCACACCTTGTAATATACTCCCATGCACATTTGAATAAAGTATCAGTTGATCTTGGTGACGCTTGTCTCACTGTCCTTACAAATGCTTTAAAGCAATAGATGTAGAAAAATATCAGAATCAATACACAGTTTTTGCATTTCCTCTTCAGATATTCAAGGTAGGCTAGCATATATATATATATATATATATATATATATATATATATATATATATATATATATATATATATATATATATCTAGACTGGCTAGTAATAGCTTTATGATATGAATCACAGAGGGTCAGGAAAAATTGTCTACTTTCAGCTAAAAATTTCCTAAAAACTTAATTGCAAAACAAAACTGAAAATTGTTCACATTTATTTCGATTTTAGGAAAAAAAAGGGTATATGGGAAGCTATCATCATAAATTTAATTTCTTTCGTATTTGTCTCTAATAAACACACCCACGCACTCACACAGCGCATGAGATCATAAAATCAGCCTTGACACAAATCTTAAATCCTCCCAGGAAATAAACAAAAAACACAGCACGTTCCTTCAGCAGACGTACGAAAGAAATTAGAACAGAGATACGGAAAGAACACCCTTTCCGATGTTTATCTTCAAACAAACGACAATAGTAGAAGCATATCTCTGTCTGCGATGTCGGGACAACACACTCATAACAGCACATTGATTGTCCTTAGTTCTCGTTGTTGCATGGATAAGATTTCTACTTACGACTCAGAAAGACCTGTGTTCGATCCCCGTTAATTGAAATGTTCCCCTTTCAAATATTAGAAGACAGTGATATCCGACTTCTAAATCTAGGATTTCCAATTCTTACATCCCTACATTTTTATTGGATCCTTTCGCCAAAATATTAAATGATCGTAAGCTTCAAGTTCGAACGATGATATCCAGGATGGTTCCTGATTCCTTATTGCTCATTCCGCAAAATAAGTTTGCGGGCACTCTATCTCTTTATAGATAGGTGCAAAGCTTCTAAGCTTATTCTTATTATTGTTATTAAGTTTATATTACCTGTGCCTTAAATAAATTAATATCGTAATGAGATTCTCAATCTTTATTTTTATTCCCATCTACCTTGAAATTAGATATAATAACACCTTGCTACCATCAGTTTTGGCAACCTATTGTGGTCAGATTGGACTTCTTAAATTCTTCTTTTATATGCATTGCCCTACCTATAAATGCAGCCAGATCCCTGCTCAGATTTTTCAGCGAACCTAAACTTATGTCTACATTCATTAGCTGTTCTAATTTTGGGCATAAAAATAAATGTTCGGTAGTATCGTCTTCATCTTTTCACAGGTCACACAAATTATCTTCATATTTGCCCCTGATTTTTTTTTTTAAGTTGAGCATATTTAATCTTGTCTTCATTACAAGGGATGCCTTATCCAGATTCATTTCTCTGATATAAGGCAGTGGGCCATTTCCTTTAATAAATCTTATTTTTTTCATTTCTTCAAGTTTCTTCTATTTTTGCAATAATTCTTTTCTTGATTTCTTTTTTTCAGGCACAGTGTAAAGCTTGCCACAGACTGAGCCCGAACGGAACCGCCCGATCAGAACCGAAACATCCGATAGAAATCGAAAGCATGCATTCTTACCTGGCTGCGCACATTGGGCCAGGACAGAACGGAACTGGCGCGCCAGTCTCGCCAGAACATAACGGAACCGACACAGTATTCTTTGAAAGATATTTTTTCTGAAGCGTCGGTGGCGTCTGACAGGCTACGCATGCGCAGAACGACTCCAGCGGTTGTTTTGGAGAGGGTTGCCGAGGAATTTGGAGGTTAGTGTGATAGCAACCAATATTTTTCTGATGTCAGAAATTTGACGAATGTATTTTAATAACAATGATGGAAACATATGATTTAATACAAAGATTTTATGAGTGATTATTATTTATTATTATTGTTTATTATTATTATTCGTATTTTTTTCTTTTTTTTTTTTTTTTGCTGATGTCAGAAATTTGACGAATGTACTTTAATAACGATGATGTGAACTTATGATTTAATAAAAAGAATTTTGGAGTGATTATTAATTATTATTATTATTATTATTATTATTATCACTATTATTATTATTATTTCTTTTTTGAAAACATATAAACATATGGCTTATGGATTCGATAAAAGATTGATATACAGAATATCTAATCATTGTAACATCAATTAAACAAAAATTCAGTTATGATTAAAGAAAAAATCCTTCATCTATATAAAAATTTTGCGTCGGTTCCGTTCTTTGGCTTCTGGCTCAGTGAGTGCGCTGGACGTCGTTTCTGCTCTGTTCTGAGGCTTCGGTGTCTTAGGCGGCGGTTCTGTTCGGGCTCAGTGTGCGACAAGCTTAATAGGTCTTTTCAGGCCACCTTAGTGCGCAGGTAGCCGGATGGTGGGAGTCGGGTCGGTCAGAGCGATGACGTCACTCAGTCTTAACCGTGGCTGAGAAAGCTGTGGAACTTCCATAAGAAAATAAGGGAACCATGCTTTCTGCTTTGTATTTTTCAATCTTTTCGAAGATTTATATTTTATTCTTTTAGGATAATAAAAGTAAGATTATAAATACATAACTTTATTACACTCAAACAACCAAACAAATATCTGATGATGTAAATAACTGAAATTTGTCGAGCAACAGACAGTTTAAATTCATAAAATAAATAATGATATATACACAATATATATTTCAGTTATGTTCTATATCACGTTGCAAGCTTTTTCATTTTATTCTGCGCTTTTCTTGATGAACTAATATTCCCATTTAAAACACGAATTCTAAAAAAATTTACATCTAACAAAAAATCTAATCACTTCGTATGGAAATGGGATATCATTGCTTTTAAAACACTCGCTAGTTAAATCAGTCAATTTATCTGTCGCTCCTTTTCCAGGTTTTAGATATTTTTCCCCATGATGACAAAGAAAAAATTTTTCCATCGTTTTTAAATGCACCAAAAATTCTTCGCTTGGTTGCATTAGTTTTCTATCTCTTGCACTTAGAGCACCAATCCACGTGCCATCTCCCTTCGTCGCTGCAGTTCCAAGGAATTCATATTCAGGAAACTTACGAGCTATATAACCACCTACGTATTGTAAGCCTCCATCTTCCATCGCTTTCCCTAAAGCTCCTTTCTCAGTGTCAAATTCTACATATTCATCATTTTGCTTCCTATCACGAGGTACTCGAGAATTAAAAAAAAGGCGAACCAGGTATCTACAAGATATATAAACTGAGTTGTGGTTTCCCAATGCTTATCTTCAAGCAGACCTTTGTTACCGAAGTACTGAAGGACAGTAATTGCACCGCTAATTTAAAATTCATGCATTGCATACCCATAACATTGATGTGCTTTTCAGAGAGTTTATGTGCTTTCCGTAGATCACTTTTGTTTTTCATAATTAACTCCCTGACTGAACCACAAAGAGCAAACCTATCTCCCGACAATACAAATCCATGATCAAGAAAATTATTCCTAATGAGTTTTATTAGGTGCGGTGCATCAGCAAACACATGTATTTCTCTCTTATCATCTACCGGGTTAACAAATGCAGAATTGTCTATATCAATGCCTAAGGAATTACACAAACTGATATTTGTTGATCCTAAGTCACTAACCATGGCTACTACAGGAAACCCAGCTTTCTCAACCCGAATAATCAATTTAAAAAGGAGATCTTTTTCCTTGTTAGTATCGAAATTATAATAAATAATTTGTTTCTAGGAAGTCGTAAGTCCTCTGATCTTTGCGCATTGTACTTTGGATTTAGGATCATACAAAGTGTCCGCGCCTTTATCGTAAATCCAAATTTGTGCAACACTGCACTCGTCAAATGAAATTACACACAGACGCTCGTTTTCCAGCATTGACTCCGATTTTATTTTTAATAAGTGGATTACCGATTCCAAAATGCCAGGTTCTACAGCTATCTTACTTGACCAGCGATATAAAGTTGATAAAGAAGGAAAAGGTAATTTCCACTCTTCTCTTATAACTTATAAGCTTTTGGACTCTGCGTAACCTTAAGGCTTTGCTGATATCATCGTCTTCCCAAGTATTAATATTACTTCCAGTGACAAGACATGCTACTTGTTTGGGTGAAAAGTATTTCTTTGAATTAGCTTTGACTACAGCAGTTGCTGATGCATACATCTCATTAAACTTAACGTACATCGCTGTTTTCTCTTTTTCCCAGTTTTCCTTTTCTTTTTCCCACTTGACCTTATTATCCAACCATTTAGCTTTTTCCTTTTCCCATTTAGCCCTTTCAGTAGTAAAACAGCTTTCTTTAAATTCCACTGCTCTTTTTCACATTTCCACTTTACCTCATATTCTTCCCACTTCCGTTTCATATCATCTCTCTCCTTCTCCAGTTGCTCAATTACACGTTGCAAATCTTCAATCGTGGGCACCGATTTGACTCTATGTACAAAAATTTTCCCTGTTTCGTCGTGCTCTTGACTAAGGATTTCATCTACAAGTCGTTTTTGTCCTTTTTTTTCGGCTCTTACCATCCTGGACGTATCTGATAAAAATTAAAATTGAATTATTAAAAAAATGGACTTGTATAGAGAACAATGCTATTAGAATTTTCTGACATTATTGAATATGTAAAAATCTGAACTAAAATTTATGAATGGTACTTTTTCACAACGAAATGGAATAAAAAAAAGAATTTTTTTTTTAACTATATATGAGGAAAACAACTGATTCCGCGATTTCCAGATTACTGATGAATAATAAAGAGAATATACAATAATTATAATCTATGTAAGTTGATTACAGCGTCATTTATATCTTAATGTTTAACCAACAATACACGATACTGGTTTCTGACCTTGTGATGCATGTGAATGTTCAGTTGTAGGTAAATGCATCGTTGGTACAGATCCTTTCTTTATTCTGATATGAGATCGAGGCACTGGTTGATTCAGCAATTCATATATCAAATTCCTTTCAAATGCATCAGCTTCAAAGTGTTTACTACATATCTGAGCGTTTTCCCCATTAATAAGATCTTCTCGTTTGCACAGCTGAATCCACGTTTTCCTTGTAATGATGTCCTTGGGGAATTTATGAAAAGTGAGATCCTTACTTTTTCCTCTATATGAGAAGCATCCGAAAACTGCACAATCACTGGGCATTTTGATATATATAAAACAGCTTTAATCAGCAAGGCGGAAGTGTACACCACGTTTGCTTGTAAACAACTGCCCGGTCAAGGGGTGATCGACCTTTGATATGCTTGGGTGGAAGTAGTCTATAGACCTTGGCCGCACCTATAGGTCCTGCCTACGTCACAGTCTGTACCTACGCAGAAGAGTCATATTTTTGGTCGGGGTTGAGAAGACCTCCTTAATCTATAGACCTTGGGAGAATAGAAAATCGCTTGTATCACCGGGAAAGACGCGAAAATACACCTCTTTTTTGTGACTGGTAATGTTCACTGATACTTTCTGTTATTTTCTGAATAAATGTTCGAAAAATATTGGTTTATTTTCATGTTATTGAAAATAGTCTCAATCGGACGTCAACATTACACTATTTAACTGCCCGCTATTTTACCCTGTTAGGATAAAAGCCGGACGTCGCCAATCAGCAGTCACAGATAAGAATTTACCCGGCTGTAAAGTAACATAAGGAGAAAGGGCCTACCACTCCCTTTACCCTGCATTTAGTTGCCAATAGGTTTAGTATGATCCACTAACCAATTAAAATGTTGCCAACTTTAGCCAGACACATGATACTACATGTAAGAAATGAAGCCTATTTCACTTGAAATGTGCTGAAATTTTATCAATCAATTTGTTTTTATTCGTTTTATAATAGCCTGTGCCTGTTGCCCAGTCAGAGCCACGGGAAGGCAGTTGACAGTCTAACCAACTAATCCACCACCCTACACCATATTTTTTCCCATAACCATAAATATAAGCAAATATACTCAATTGAAAGAAATAATAAAACAATTAAGAAAAAGGTAAATATTAAAATTAATGTAAAGGTAAATGTAAAAAGTTTCATCACAAACAAAAAATTTCAAGAAATTTACGACAATGATATCCTAATTGCACTTGTCTCGACCAAACAAACAACATGTTAGAATAGTTTATTTTAAAAGTTACACGAGACTACAAGTAGAAATACAACAAAAGCAGTTTTACATATAAACATGTAAGTGTGATGTAAGTGTGAGACGATGCACACACAAACCATCCAGGCCCCTCTTTTGTTTTTTAATGTGCTGTTAATATATCACTTAGTACATAGTGTAATGTTGACGTCCGATTGAGATTATTCTCAATAAAATGAAAATAAATCAAAATTTTTCGATCATTTATTCAGGAAATAACAGAAAGTATCAGTAAAAATTACCAGTGTCAAAAAAGTGGTGTATTATGGCGCCTTTACCGGTGTTACAAGCGGTTTTCTATCCTCCCGGACGGCATCCGACGTCCGACGTCCGACGTCCGACGTCCGACGTCCGACGTCCGGATTTTACACTGTGCCCTTTTTTTAGGGTCCTTTTCCCCCAACTTTCTTCAACTTCCATCCCATATTTACAACAGATTTCTTCTATGTTCATGCTCCAGCACTTTCCATACGGGTTCTTCAACAGATCCTCAATTATCTCTCTTACTAGTCTTTTTTTCCTCAGAGTTTATGATATTGTGGAAGAGCATTAATTTCTTATATTCTATTCTGCAGGACACCGGCCATATTCCTGTTTCTGCAAGTATGCCCCAATATGGAGTACTTGCAGGTTGTTCATACATATTTCTTATTATTTTATATTGGAGGTTTTCCAGATATTTCATATCTTTGTCCATTATTACACTCCAGGTCTCCACGCTGGCAAATATTGTCTTTACGGGCTGCCCAGCGGCAAGAGCCCGTGTCTTACATAAGGTAAGGCAGTCTACACACACACACACACGCAAATATTGTTGGTACTACTACTGTAACTGTTTCATATATTTTCTTCCTTCCAATGCCATCTTTCCTACTTTTCTCGTATCCCCATATATTCTTATTTCTTGGGTCATATATGCGACCCTTTGGCTTTTTTTACTGATACTCAATTCTTTGTTTCCCTTCTCTGTGTATCATTCACCCAGATACTTATATTCCTTAATTAAACTTACTTGTCCGTTCTTCACTTTTGTTTCAATCTCCTCCTCTTTCTCATTCTTTCTTTCGGGTCAGATCAGATCAGATTCAGGTTGAGGCTTTGCCTTTGCAACGGCGCCTCTGTGTCTTTTAGTTTTGTGTGTTCCTTATTTTCACTAGTTTTTCTCTTTTCATCCACATTTGTTGTAGTACACTTTTCTTATTTTCAATATTTTCTTCACAGAAAGGGGAATTTTCCAACTGTTTGTGCACTATTTTCTTCGTATGGTTTTTGGAGCTCAATTGCTTTTATTCTTATAACACTAAACTGTGGACAATATAACATGAAGTGGTTAGCATTTTCTTCTACATCACATAATGCACAGTTTATATTTCCATCTTGGTGTCTCTTTTTATTTATTCAAGCCCAATGTGTTTGTCCTTGCTCTGAATAATAAAACTGACGAAAATGTGTTGTCATATACTTCCTCCTCCTTGATTTCACTTTTCCAGTTTTTATACAGATGCCAGTCTCGTTTGTACGGCGACAGATTTAATGAATAACTGCATATTTCACAAGTCTTTTGATTCTTTGATGGCAACATCCTTCCTGGATTCAGGCTCAAAAAACAAACTTCGAACTATAGACAACCTCAATCTCTCTCTAACCAGGTATTATAATTGCTTCAAATATGATAAAGTTCACGAAAAATCATTGTCCCTTTCATTCCAGAATTAACTAGCATTTGCATAAGATATATTGTTTAAATGTACATACGATTCTTTTCACATTTGAAATCTCTCTCTCTCTCTCTCTCTCTCTCTCTCTCTCTCTCTCTCTCTCTCTCTCTCTCTCTCTATATATATATATATATATATATATATATGTATATATATATATATATATATATATATATATATATATATGTATATATATATATATATATATATATATATATATATATATATATATATATATATATATATATATGGAAATTCTTTCCACGCTTTATTCTAGTCACCCCCGTTATTCCATTTTTTTATTTTTTGTTTATTGTTTTCTGGGTTTTACGCATCTCATTTTTCTTTTGCTTCCTTTGTAACCTTCATTATTATACCCTTAAATATTCATTGCTGCTAACATGTCCATTATTCCCCTGTAATGCTTTATCTTTCATCACCTCATTCCTCTGTAGATTATTTTATCTCATTTCGTGAGCTCACAGTACATTGCTCTGACGCTGCAACCGACCGTCGACAATTTTTAAAGACAGCGCTTGGTTGCGTTCTATTCCAAATGCTCTTGAAGCTTTGGATGTTTAACCACAATTGGATTGTATTTAAGTAACTCTTTAATTTACGTAACGTATTGATCTTAGCTTATTGCTATTTACATCTCAGTACCTATTTATAAGTCTGTTTAGCTAGGATTGTTTTCTGTGTTATTGAACATCACTAAACGCCACTTAATTTTTTTGTATGTATATTAATTTTAATAAACCAGACTATAGGATTTCTTTATAATTACTTTCCCCTGGCGTTTCAAGAATGATCCTTGTATTTATAAGAAGCACCCTTCACCAAACCACGTACTCATGGAAATTTGAAGAAGAAGACTCGACCGGCTCGAACCAGCTTAGCGGCGGGACTCGGGAGGCAGTAGTGTGTGAGCGGCCCACTTAAAAACCAGGAAGCGTGGAAGGCGGACATAGGCATAGCCTCTTCATCTGAGACGTCGTTTTAACATAGGCGTTGGTTCAACAACCTGTTGGTCAACCATTTACCAACCAACAGTATGTCTTGCTTTGTGCCATTATTCAGAAGATAGGCTTAAGAAGACAAAATACGTCAGTGCAGAAGTGAAGATGTACCGTGTTGTTAACAGTTTACAAGATGCTTCCACTTCAACGTCTACGGTCAACCCTCAAGAGCGTGAGTACTAATTAACGGTGCTCAACCTT
The DNA here is from genome assembly GCF_036898095.1 of Palaemon carinicauda. Lineage (NCBI taxonomy): Eukaryota > Metazoa > Arthropoda > Malacostraca > Decapoda > Palaemonidae > Palaemon > Palaemon carinicauda. Next base: position 44,884,161 of record NC_090744.1, read on the forward strand.
GGCCAAGGAACTATCCCCCTCTTTTTCTAGCCTTTATTTGACGAAGTGCACATTTAGCTGGGAAGTCATGTTCAAACTGTCTGGTTTAATCATTCGTGGCGTGTCCATTAACATAAGTTGTGTTCCCGTTCCCCTCTATCAAGTTTGAAATTTTATTGCCCGAGAGGAATGTGTTCAAAGTAGTGAGTAGAACTTTTGGTATTATTTCAGTCACCATTTTTACTTTCATTGGTTGATTAGTCATTTGATTATTGATTTACGATTTAATTGATTTGACCATTTTCTTAGCATTTTTCATTTTTCATATGCCATGTGGTCTTTATTCAAATTTCAATTAGGTAGTTTTGCTGTTTTTTCCTGTGTCAGTTAGGTGAAAATTTTTGTTGTACTTTATGGAAATAAATGCCATTTTTAGGTTGAAATTATTAACTGTTTTTAACTTGACCTTTACATTTTGAAAGGACTAAATGAGTTATCACGAGGTGAGATATGACTTAAGGGTAAGTTTATATTTACGTCAATCTAAAGCTATCGATGTCAATCCTTTATTGGGATCACCTGAAGATAAGCGACCCCAAATAGTTCTTCTGAAGATAAAGGACCCCAACTACACTCACCTGAAGAAGAGAGACCCTGATTTTTTTTCACCTGAATATTAGCGACCCTAGCTTATTGACGTCTCCAGGCGATCTATTTTGTCTTATAATACTATGAAAAAAGGAAAAAAAATATATATTCATTAAAACAACTTTATTAAATATTTGTTAAAAAGAACAAATTTATATAAACAATCCATATTCAATTAAAAGCGTATTATCTTGCAATTTCAGTACAGAAATAATTTGATGGCCTGTGTGTTTATTTTTTCTATGATTGGAAGTAGAGTTGCAGCAACACGTGTTTCAACGATCACTATATATCGAACACTTAATGCTATTGTTGACCATTCCAAATACCCATATTGGCTGATTTGGTGCACGTCCTCTGTGATATTTGTTTTTGCGTGCAAAGCAAGACTCGCCAATTTGCGCAAGTAAGCCATTACCACCAGTCTAACCGGATTTGCCTCAAAATACTTCATGCAGATTTCTCTAAAAAGAAAACTGTAAATATCAATCATATTTTTGTTCTGAAATGTTTAGAATATTATCCTGAATCCACTTATGCAGTGGAAGTTTAGATTTAGTAAAGAATGGGTCCTTACAAAAACAAACTTTGCTTTTAAATTTAGTATACTCTTTAAATTGGAGTTTCTACACATAATTATCTTGTATAGAAGACAGTTTAGTCTCTTAGCCATTAAAGAGAATTTTTTTTCTTCTAAATACCATCAATTCAAAAAAAAATCTATTTGCTACCTTGAATAAGTTTGTTGGCACTTTTATTGGTTAGTCTCACTCATGTCGTTACCCTAATAATAATTAACTTATAAACTGGTTAGTTAGCTTGTTAGTCCCATTCTTAAATTTAAATTCCTCATCTGAAGAAAAAAGACCCCATTTTTTCCACCTGAAGATAAGCGACCCCAGCGAGTGTTGGGGTCCCCAATCTTCAGGTGATCCCTTTATTGTAATGTTCTACGGTATTACCTCCCGGTGGTCCTTAGGACGTTTTGACTTTTACAGTACTGCTCCCCCTAACTCTTTGTGAAACTGCCGTTAACGTAACTGATTCAGTCCAACCACACTTGATTGGGATTTACTATTCTGCGCCCTGGAGTATCGTCTGAACATCAAGGTGATATCGGTGCCGACAGTCCCGGTATAGAATAATCTTTAGACTTAAACCTGTGTAGGGAAAGCAAACCGTCTTCGTTGCAGTTCTCTAGTTTGTCAAGTGTGAGAGTGTTGGCGCTCTATCCTTCAGGCTCAGGTCCGGAAATCAGAAACGGGGAGGCCTTTCCCAGAATTATTTCCCACAATATATATATATATATATATGTGTGTGTGTATAAAACTAAATGGTGATTAAATAGGTTGCAAAGCACAAAAAGGCATAGGCCTACCCACTATTTTCTCAAAAGATGATCTGGCAACTTTGGAAGGTTCTTGTTGAACTGTTGGCCTGCTATCTCTGGATCCAACTTTGAGACAGAGAAGGTACATCTTTCCACTTCTCCTCGCAAGTAGGCATAGCTAGAGAGAAGGGCTTACATTCCTCTAGGATTGGGCAGGGTTTGCCCTCTTCGACTGCTTTAATGACACAGTCGAGGGCTTTCTTCGAAAAGGGGAAAGCTCTGGAGGAAGGAGCAATAAAGTTTGGCTGCCTCTAGCTCTGTGCTGAGGCTTTGTAGTTGGTGTATCCGGCTCCTTTCAGGGTCTTGGTAAGGATGTCCTGTGCCTTGTCATGTTGAAAGACAATGACTTCCTATAGTACCGTCTCTTCACGGGATACAGGTTCATCTCGCAGTATCACGTAACAATCTGAGTTGGCGGAAAAGCTGGGCCAGAATTCAAGATTTTCAAATGGCTTGGCCCCCAACTTCTCGGAGATAAATAGCTTCCCATTCATCATGGGCATGTGCTCCGTATACCTCCAGGGGTTGGTTTCGGAGCAGTGAGGGAGGTCCGATACTTTAAGGGGTTTAGTAAAGCCCATGGAAGTTCTGGTGGTTCCCTTCTTGTACCTCTCTCTTCATCTGTTGGATGGCCTGTTTCATCTCCTGTTCCTACCGGTAAACTTCCAACATCTGTTGGATCGAAGATAGGAGCGCCTCGTTCTTGTCGACCTGTGTAGTCGGTTTGAGAGTTGGGGCTGAAAAAGTTGACGGCATAGGTTGATATGCCGTCACGGTGAGCTGTGGGTACCTCAGTCACTGTCGAAATGGATACTTCTTCCTCCGTTGGTGGTTGACCCTCGTTTTCTTCAGGGCCTTCTTGCAGTAGGTCCTGTTCAGTGTCAGTAGACACTTCCGACATCTGTTCTTGGTGGATGCCGATGCCTTCGAGTGCCTTGTGGATATCTGCGTCGATCTTCATTTGGATGAAGGGAGGCTGGACCTGTTCCTGGGACACTACTGCACTAGGTTGAGCCTTAGGGAACAGAGGGCACCTGAGAGATTCGTTGGGCAGATAAGGTCCCGGAGAGTTCTTATGGAACCCTCTTACCCACCTACGAAGGTTTTCCCTTGCTGTATCCCTAGCCTCTGTGGAGGCAGGGATGGCTTTTCCAAAGCTGTTGGTCAGCAAGGTCAAGCAGTTGGAGCAACCCTTCAGATCCCAATACCTCAGGGATCCAGATACGATGCAGCAGGGTGCATGAGACCTGCATGCCATATGCCCACAAAAGTACTTACTCGTGTGGTTGCAGAACACAACTGCACATGTCACCATTGGCTCCTCCTGTAAAGGAAAAGGATTTGATGAGTATTCAGTTGTTTATATCATTTATATAAATGCATACACTTAATAGTAATACTTACTATTGTAATTAATAGCTTAGAATTGTAAGCTAGAAAGGAAATAGGAAAGACACATATCTGTGTTTCCTCTCCCAGGCAATCGCTGAGACCTCCGTCAATAGTAATATTTAGATTCCCTATAAGGGAAAATACAGGGTGGAACGACTCTAATACTTAGAGACGGTGTTAGTAAATATTTATAATAACTTCTCCACCTGTAGTATAATAATACTGATCGGTGTTTTATATGGTTCCCGATGATCAAAGGATTCATCTGGGTGTTGAGGGATTACTCAACCTCAACATGGTATGCGGTCCCAACAATAGTCTATGATAGGATACACAGAGTATGTTAGAAATTACTTGTACTACTATATTTTTGTATACTGTAGTTTTACCGGTACACTACCGGGAATAGGTTAGTACCTTGCGGCACTAACTGATAGAGAGAGAGAGAAAGAATGGAAAGGAGGGTTTCCTATTATTATGGTTTAGCACAATAACTGAAAGTGTAGGAAGACTATCCTGCCGCCTACTGTCTCCTTGCCAGAATGAGAGTTCTAATGGAAGGGGAGGAATCCATCTGATTCTAGCTTCCATCCATCCACAAAAGGCGTGCCACCAGCTTTACAGCCAGCGGCAATAATTGTGGATGGCAGACCAAGGGAGGCCTGAACACTTCTCAAAAGTATGTTGGGTTTCCCACTGGCAGCCGTCAGGGCCGGCTCAATCTTTCCCCCCAGGACATTCACTTCCAGTGAAGGAAGGACATAAGGGGGAAGGTGACTGAGGCGGCTGCCTAACCACCGCCAGTAGGGTCATGGCCGGCAACGCAGACAACCAGGTACGTCGGGATGACTGACCGAATGCCAGTGAAAGAATGTTTTGACGGCTAGGCCAACACTAAAGGACAGAGAGGAGGGGGGAGGGTCTTATAGCTCACAGGGGAGCGAGGTAGCAGCAGGTATGCCGCCTACCTTCGACCGTGGACTAAAGAAGCATGGCTTCCTATGCCAATGACGTCATGGGCGGCAGAGGAACAAAGATTCCCCTGTCGGTGACATTGTCGGCTGCAAGACAGGGCACCCTGAATTACCATCTAACCTTAAAGCCGGAGTACTCGGCGGCAAAGAAGAAAGACAGTGTTATTACTATCTAGGTCAAGCCGGAGTTCTACTCAACGGCAATAATGAAAGATAGAGGTTGCCGTCTGTAATGGCGGCGGCTCAGGGAGGGAGGAAGGGTTTAGCCTCTTTTCTCTAAAAGAGAATATATATCAAACCTTATCCATAAATTCTAAGGGATGCATGTCCCCATCCGAATTAATAAGGAACGATAGGGTGAGGTTAAACAGGAGGAATTACTTTACTAACGTTTACATATACGAGTTAGACTAGCCTAACTCCGGTGGGGACCGCGGCCATACCGCCGGGGCCCCCTGTGTACATGAAAAGTAAAGTCACATTTAGGAAGAGGAATTAAATAATATTGTATGCATGATCTTCACTAGCATAATTTGCCAAACTAGCTAAATTTTTAGCTAAATTCCGGGAATGTCGCTCTACTGACTAAATAAAATGCAATAATGATATGCGACAGTGGTCATAAAATGGCCACCTCGGGATCGTCGCTACGCTCAACCAAACACACTTAAATTATACGAATTTAACTGTGAGAAGGGAGCCTAAAATTATACACAGGAAAGAATAAATACTCAACTTTCCAGAGGATGAAGATGCTGGAGATTACATGATTAATATTCCTGTAATCCGTAATGAACACCGAGAAAAGGTTGGGAGCGCACTTAGCTTAAATGATACAGAGAAAGGAATGGCCGCCGGTAGTAGTGCGGATAGTAGGTCCACCGGGTACCTAGATAACAGCTCCCCTTTCATTCACCACTCTTCCACCTCGAAGAGTTAAAGCTATTCGGGGTGAGTTAGAATTCTGGAGACCTTCGGTTAATTCTCTGGGAGTATTACTGTAGCAAATATCCCTTAGAAAGCTACCTAAAGGAACCTTCCATCAGGACAACATGGCCGAGACCAAAAAATGGATTTTGAGCAAAGTGAAAAATCTATTTTTGGGTGATATGGTCATGTCGTCCTGATGGAAGGTTCTTTTAGGCAGCTTTCTAAGGGATATTTGGCTACAGTGATACTCCCAGAGAATTAACCACAGGTTTCCAGAATTCTAACTCCTCGCGCAAGTATCCTTAATATAACTTTAAGGATATCGCATAGTATCAGGGGACGTATTTCTTGATACGACACATGGCAATCTTCACCCCGAATAGAGTTTACGCTTTGAGGGGGAAGAGTGGCGAGTTTGAAAGGGAGCTGTTATTAAGGTTACCCAGTGGATCCCCTCCCATAACCACTACGGCGTACTATTCCTTGTTGCAATTAAGCATGGATAGCCGCAGATAGAGTAGTTTCATGTGGGGACTTTTTGTTGCATAGTTTCATGTGGGGACTTTTTGTTACATAGTTCTTACAGAGGTTATACTGTCAAGTATATAATTTTTAGGAAAAATAAAAGGCTCTGGATCATTTATTCGATTTCATGCAGGGCGAATAAGATGCAGATACATTTTATTTGTAAAGACAAATATAAAAATACAACAACAAATGTATCATAAATAGAATCCTTTTGACATTTCAATATCTTCGGGTATATATATATTTTTAACCTGTAAGGCAAGAAATACATATATTATGGATTAGTCATTGGTGCCACTCACTATTGTGAAATTATTTGATTGATTTCACTTAGATGTTGGACATGTTTCAACACTGTGTACGAATTTTCACACGGCACTGGTGTTATTGGTTAGATTCACCCAGCTACTGTTAAGTCCCAAACAGTCCACTGTTCATCGCAGCACTAGACGACAGGTTTTATAACACTACCTGCCGCTACCACAAAGTGTTTTATTTCATGCACTTGCTTCGCGTAACGTTTATAGAAGACTCTAGATAGTCTAGAAGATTTCCACCCAGTATATGAGCGGAGTCTAACAAAGTCCATATGTTGAAAGAAGTTCAACGAGGAAGCAATTTTTCTAGGATCGTGACCTGCGGGTGTACTGTCAGGATCCGCTCTGCGAATTAAGTAGGTGAGTTTCACCCTCAGTTGTTTTAGGGATAAGTTTGATCCTGAGGTTTCTCCTATGAAGAGCTGTCCCTCCTTGAAGTCTGAAGTTCTTCAAAGATAAACCTTAAGACACTCTCCTGGTCATAGAGAGACATCTTCCTTCAGAGGGCAGATTCTCCAAGGACCCCACCTTTTGGTGGGCAGTTCGTTTTGGAGAGAAGGCCAGGATCGGGAAAGAGCACGACGTCAGAGGGATACAGTGCACATACCGTTAATGTAAAGAAAGGAAAAAGATGGGAGAAGCGGGACAATCAGTAGAGCACAGACCTCCATCACAGCAGCTTATTTCTCGATCTTTTGCTTGACCTTGGCATTTGACCTTAACACGTATTCATTGGCGTAGATTTTCATACTCTCAAATATGTACAAAGTTTAAAGCCTCTGTGATAACGATGTCCAAACTTATGACTGATTATGTGAATTGGGCATTTTGCTTGACCGTGACCTTAACCTTTGACCTTTCAAAAATTTATTCATTTCAGATTGTTACATGAAAGTTAATCCGTGCAAGTTACATTACGATTTAAATTGTGGCCCGGAAGGTGTTCACAAACAAACACACCAAAAGGGGGGGGGGGGACATAACCTCCTTCCAGCATCGTTGGCGGAGGTAAAAAGGACAGACCACTTCTGTATCTTTCGTAACTTGAGAAAATTAGAAACAAAATGCATTACATCCGGACTCGCATTTCGCAAGGTCACTGTCGCGAGATGTCTAAAAACATAATATGATTTCAGAGCGTTGGTTGCTCAATCATCATCACCAGTAATCAATATGAATATTATATTCTCTAATAAGAGCCAGTTGCGACATATCAAGGTCAAATATTCTCATATCATTTAAACAATGCGACAATAAAAGCCGGAGATAATGGACGCTCACAGTTAACCAAAAATACCCCATTCTTTCTATACAAGTAAGGATAAGGGAAAAAAATATAAACTTTTTAAAAAGATATGTGATTAAATAAGGAACAAAGAAAGTGAATAAAAAATCCGAAATATAACATTTGTATTTTCCGATTCCATTTCTAACTACGAGGTTTGAACGACCATTTACTCTCAAATATCAAAACATCTCCTCTGTTCTATATTTTCTATTTTAACAAAAGCTTTGCTTTATATCATATTATAGAATTTCAGGTGAAAGGAAATTAAATCTGATCTCAATAAAAGGATTGTATTTATTTATGTGCAAATATTTACTTGAAAGAAGCCATGGCAATCAGTTACTTCCTAAAGAGAAATCCAATAAACATTATCTTTTTACAAAAGTGAATGAAATTAAGACAAAGGGACTACACAAGAAGTAAATTACCATATAAGTCACTAGACAAAGAGTAAATTACCATATAAGAGACTAGACTAAGAGTAAATTACCATATAAGGCACTGGACAAGGAGTAAATTACCATATATGGGACTAGAGTAAGAGTAAATTACCATATAAGGGACTAGACAAAGTAAATTACCATAAAAGGAACTAGACAAAGTAAATTACCATATAAGGGACTGGACTAAAAGTAAATTACCATATATGGGACGAGATTAAGAGTAAATTACCGTATAAGGGACTAGACAAAGTAAATTACCATAAAAGGAACTAGACAAAGTAAATTACCATATATGGGACGAGATTAAGAGTAAATTACCGTATAAGGGACTAGACAAAGTAAATTACCATAAAAGGAACTAGACAAAGTAAATTACCATATAAGGGACTGAACTAAAAGTAAATTACAATATAAACGCATAAAAATGGTAATTAATCAACGGTTAAAAAATTTGCAAATATATTGAATTACAAAATTTAAAAGCAACTGCGTATCCAAGATACTCCATTCCTTAGTAGTCTACCACGAATGGAAATCAGCTTGACGCTACTCTGTAACAGCGGATTGACGGAAGCAAGAATACAATCCCCGTTATTTACGATCTCCACGTTAAATATTAGACATCCTCCTCGCATGAGAGGCGACGAGACAGAACCATCAAACATTTCAACGTAATTCTTTGGGAGAGATATTCCCTCTAGAGACTCTAGAGCGTTCCTGCTCTCATAGCGTATCGCATGAATCGTGTACAGTAATAATTTAAACTCTGGATTTCGTAACCAAAAGTGATAATAACTGTTGGTACGATATGCATAATTCGCTCCATGTAAAGTGTTATATATATATATATATATATATATATATATATATATATATATATATATATATATTATATATATATATATATATATCTATATATATATATATATATATATACACATATATATATTTATATATATACATGTATATATTTATGGACAATAGATGGACGTTATGATTAACATAATGGGACCCCATATATTGTAAAAGAATCAGGAGAAGGAAGGGAAGAAGCCGGATAGACAAGCTAAGAAAGTTTGCGGGTGCAAGGTGGAAGATGTCTGAGACCTCTGTCCAACAGTAAATCCAGACTAGTTTTATTTTTTACTTCTTCAAGAGAACTGATTTATTGAGAGTATAGTGAGATTACGAACATACATACACACATGCATTAGTAGAATAAAACATCTGAAAATTATCCCACCTACAAGACCCAAACCCACAGGTACCTTCGTTAGCAGATACATATCCTATTATTCAGGTGGAGTGCTTAAAGGAGGCACCTTAGATGTCAAGGTGTTTTATAGTTACCTATAATTATTTATATTAATATCTGTTTATCTTGAAAGATCTTTCGAACTTATATACATATATACCATCACATTTGTACATATATGCATATATACAGTATAGATTTATACACACCCAGATATACACAGTACTTATACACACACACACATGCATAGGTTGCATATACACATTCATGCACATATAACTATATATAAACATACATTTACATACTGTGCACACATTCTACATACCAATTTATATATATATATATATATATATATATATATATATATATATAACTTGCACACAAAGTAACAGCTAATCACGTGCGTATATTTATATACAATTATGCAAACATGTGAATGATAGAGGGAATCGGAGAAATTAATATCACACAGACGTATACAATTTCGACTGCCCAGACAGTACTGCATTGGATTCTTCTCTCTAGTTACGGTTCATTTTCCTTTTGCCCACACATACACCGAATAGTCTGGCCTATTCTTTACATATTCTCCTCTGTCCTCATACACCTGACAACATTGACATTACCAAACAATTCCTCTCCTTACCCAAGAGGTTAACCACTGCACTGTAATTGTTCATTGGCCACTTTCCACTTGGTAAGGGTAGAAGAGACTCTTTAGCTATGGTAAGCAGTTTTTATAGGAGAAGGACACTCCGAAATCAAACCATTGTTCTCTAGTCTTGGCTAGTGCCATAGCCTCTGTACCATGGTCTTCCACTGTCTCGGGTTTGAGTTCTCTTGCTTGAGGGTACACTCAGGCACACTATTTCATCTTATTTCTCTTCCTCTTGTATAGTTAAAGTTTTCATAGTTTATATAGGAAATATTTATTGTAATGTTACTATTCTTAAAATATTTATATTTTTCTTGTTTCCTTTCCTCACTGGGCTATTTTCCCTGTTGGAGCCTCTGGATTTTCCAACTACGGTTGTAGCTTAGCAAGTAATAATAATAATAATAATAATAATAATAATAATAATAATAATAATAATAATCTTTAAAGTCACAAAAGTCAGGTCTGTTAAAGGCATTAAAATCTATGCAGCTCCAGATCTCTGCGTATGAATGCATCGAGTTTGTACATTACACGTGCTAAATTTATATCACCATCAAAACTTTATTTCATAAAAACTGGACTCTTGTGATATCTAATTTATAACAAATTACTGGAATAAACAAATTTCTTGTCACATAACTAATATTGTGATTTTGATCTCTAACATGGACAAACATTGTGATGTTACCCTAATCATATTTTGCCCTTTTCTTATGCTGTTCAATTCTCTGTTTAAAGCTTTACCTGTTTGACTTACGTAAAATATTTCCCATGAATAACAGGGAATACGATATACGCATCGCTAAATTATGTACTATAATGAAAATTCTTTATGAGAGCGGTTTTCATTGTGTCATTGTTCTTAACTGCTACATTAACATCGATATTTTTAAACAATTAACTCTAATACTCAGGTCTTCTCCAACGCGAGGCTCAATACTACTCAGTATTCTAGTAATCTTATTCCACCTATGACCAAGTTGTGGAATGATCTTCCTAATCTGGTAGTTGAATCGATAGAATATCAAAGTTCAAACTTGCAGCGAATGTTCTTGTGTTAAACAGGCTGACGTAAGTCTTTATATAGTTTATAATTGAAATGGCTGTTTTAATGTTGTTACTGTTTTTTTAAATATTTTACTTTAATTGTTCAATACTCCTCATACCTCTTATATATTTTCTTATTTCTTTCCTCATTGGAATCATTTTCCCTATTGAAGCCCTTGGGCTTATAGGATCTTGCTTTTCCAACTAGAGTTGTAGCGTAGATGATAATAATAATAATAATAATAATAATAATAATAATAATAATGATAATAATAATAATAATATCTTTAAAACTAAGTAATACTGTATGACAATACAAGTAAGTTTTTTGTTTTATAGTTTTCTCTATTGCTTTTACCAAAGGAGATCTTTGGCTGCTCTCAATGCATCATCTAATACAACTTCAGGGTGCATTAATTCCTTGCATATAATCCTCATCTCGTTTATTTCATCATCAACATATTCAGGTCTGCAAAATTGCAATGCTTTAAAAAAACATATGAGGTCAATACAGATTTCCTAACATTATTACTTTGATATGAGTATAAATGCATAAATCCAGAGATATTGGTTGGTTTTCAGAGTATGCTAAACTTAAATCTCACATTAAATCTGCTAGAATTAAATTGCAACTCTTCAGTAGGGTAAAATCTGTTGATGATATCCAAAAAAAAAAAAAGAAAAAAAAATTATTTCATGGCCGCACACATATGTCATCAACATATCGGAAAACATTTTACCTTGTTATATATAATGTTATTTGAGATCCTGCTTTCAAAAAATTCCATATATACCTAGGTTATACAAATAACACGGGCCACGGTAAATCCCTTATCTCCAGGATTAAGCAACCTATATATGGAATATTTTTAAAGCGGAATCTCAAGTTCCATTATACCCGCTAATACAAAATAGTTTCGATATATTTATGACATATGTGCGAGGTCCAATATGAAAACGAAGATAACTTTTTTTTATAGATTGAATGGCTTTTACTATAGAGCTTTTTGGATTGCCGTATATGCAAAAATTAGGACAAGTTTTATTTTAAACCTCAGTAGGTTGGCTAGGGCACCAGCCACCCATTGAGATACTGCCGCTAGAAAGTTTTGGGGTCCTTTGACTGGCCAGACAGTACTATATTGGATCCTTCTCTCTGTTTACGGTTCATTTCCCCTCTACACACATACACCGAATAGTCTGGCCTATTCTAAACATATTCTCCTGTCCTCATACATCTGACAACATTGAGATTACAAAACAATTCTTCTTCACCAAAGGGGTTAACTACTGCACTGTCGTTGTTCAGTGGCCACTTTCCTCTTGGTAAGGGTAGAAGAGACTCTTTAGCTATGGTAAGCAGTTCTTCTAGGCGAAGGACACTCCAAAATCAAATCATTGTTCTCTAGTCTGTATCATGGTCTTCCACTATCTTGGGTTAGAATTCTCTTGCTTGAGGGTACTCTCAGGCACGCTATTCTAACTTATTTCTCTTCCCCTTGTTTTGTTAAAGGTTTTAAAGTTTACATAGGAAATATTTATTTTAATGTTGTTACTGTTCCTGAAATAGTTTATTTTTCTTGTTTCCTTTCGTCACTGGGCTATTTTCGCTCTTGGAGCCCCTGGGCTTATAGCATCCTTATTTTCCAAATATGGTTGTAGCTTAGCAAATAATAATAATAATAATAATAATAATAATAATAAATATCTTATCCTACTTTGTTAACCCGACCGGTACAGTTGGATAAATTAATTTCTGGTACACATCACTTCGAGGAAATGCACCCAGCGACACCCAGAGTGGGCGGCGAGTTCCGCCACCTCTGTCATCTCTTCGTACACCATCAGTTTAGTTATTCGGAGCGGAGTAAGGGTGTGTCAAGTAGCACTTCTTTAGATAAAGGTGTGCCGTGGACTCCTGTGTCCGACTGTGCATAGAATCTACCCCCCCCCCCCCTCGACGAACAAACTGCTCCCCCCTTCTATTTACATTTCCGATGACAAATATTAGACATCCACTTGCCATGACCTGCCCGGAGATCGCCATGAATAAACTTGGCAACATCTTTCCTCAATGTACATCCACAAGAGCATCCATGCATCGCTCGCGTACTACAGGTATCTATAGTCAATTCTTTATAGTGAGGCAGATTTGCACCGACTCACCGGGATGCCCTTTTAGCTCAGAAAAGTTTCCTGATCGCTGATTGGTTGGACAAGATGACTCTAACCAATCAGCGATCAGGAAACTTTTCCGAGCTAAACGGGTACCGCTGCGAGTCAGTGCAAATGCGCCTCATTAAAAAGAATTGAGTATAGTAAAGTAACTTTTTAGACTATTTCAGGTTGAGGATTTCAAAACCAAACGGGATTTCATCAGCAAAAAAAGATACTTTAGCATTTCATATTCATTTACGTTTAAGTTGATTTCTCTATTAGCAAACTTTACTGCTATCTGATGTACTTCTACCAATACGTTTAAGATGCGAGGACATTTCAGTGTATATATACATTTATATATATAATATTGTTAGTACATGGAACAGGACATTAGAAAACTTGCCTTAAGCTTTTTTATATGTACTGCATATATATATATATATATATATATATATATATATATATATATATATATATATATATATAGATATGTATATATATATATATATATATATATATATATATATATATATATATTTATATATATATATATGTATATATATGTATATATATATATGTATATATATATACATATATATATATATATATATATTTATATATATACATATATATATATATATATATATATATATATATATATATATATATATAATGCATTCGGTCTAAATAACTCATTGCTGAGTCCTTTAACGTCACTCAATTTACAAGTAAATGTAGGGGAAAACCTTAGAATTAAAACACACACATACACACACATATATACATATACATAAATATAAATATAGATATATATATATATATATATATATATATATATATATATATATATATATATATTTGAGAGAGAGAGAGAGAGAGAGAGAGAGAGAGAGAGAGAGAGAGAGAGAGAGAGAGAGAGAGAGAGAGAGAGAGAGAGATTTATGCATTCGGGCTAAAATTACAACACAAACACACACACACACACACACACATATATATATATATATATATATATATATATATATATATATATATATATATATATATATATATATGCATATATATATAAGAGAGAGAGAGAGAGAGAGAGAGAGAGAGAGAGAGAGAGAGAGATTTATGCATTCGGGCTAAATACCTCAGTGCTGGGACCTTTGAAGTCACTCAGCGTCGAGTATTATCATCATTATTACTAGCTAAGCTGCAACCCTAATAGGAAAAGCAATAGCCCAGTGAGGAAATGAAATAAGAAAATAAATATACGATAAGAGAAACAATGAACAATTATTATAAAATATCTTAAAAACGGTAACATCAACAAAACAGATATGTCATATATAAACTATAAGAGAAAACTCATGTCAGCCTGTTCAACATAAAAGCATTTGCTGCAAGTTTGAACTACCCCAAGTTTGAACAGGGAAAAATAGCCCAATGAGAAAAGGAAACAAGGAAATAAATAAACGATATAAGAAGAAATGAAAAATTCAAGTAGAATATTTTTAAAAATTTAACATTAAAGCAGATAACTCATATATAACTATAAAACGACTTATGTCAGCCTGTTCAACATAAAAAAAAATTTGCTGCAAGTTTGAACTTTTGAAGTTCTGCTGATTCAACTACCTGATTAGGAAGGTCATTCCACAACTTGGTCACAGCTGGAATAAAACTTCTAGAATTGAGCCTCCGATGGAAAAGATCTGACTATTAGAATTAACTGGATGCCTAGTATTACGAACAGGATGGAACTGTCCAGGAAGATGTGAATGTAAAGGATGGTCAGAATTACAAAAAAAATCTTATGCAACATCAATAACGAACTAATTGAACACAACATCAAAACCGACTAAATGAATAACGGTGCGAGAGATAAATATCTACATCAAGAATAAGAAATTTGACATTATTATTATTATTATTATTATTATTAGCCAAGCTACAACCCTAGTTAGAAAAGCAAGATGCTATAAACCCACGGGCTCCAATAGGGAAAAATAGCCCAGTGAGGAAAGGAAATAAGGAAATAAATAAATGATGAGAACAAATCAGCAATAAAATATTCTAAAAAAAAAAAGTAACAACGTCAAAACAGATATGTCATATATAAACTATAAAAAGACTTGTGTCCGCCTGGTCAACATAAAAACATTTGCTCCAACTTTGAACTTTTGAAGTTCTACCGATTCAACTACCCGATTAGGAAGATCATTCCACAACTTTGTAACAGCTGGAATAAAACTTCTAGAATACTGTGTAGTATTGAGCCTCATGATGGAGAAGGCCTGGCTATTAGAATTAACTGCCTGCCTAGTATTACGAATAGGATAGAATTGTCCAGGGATATCTGAATGTAAAGGATGGTCAGAGTTATGAAAAATCTTAGGCAACATGCATAATGAACTAATTGAACGACGGTGCCAAAGATTAATATCTAGATCAGGAATAAGAAAGTTGATAGACCGTAAGTTTCTGCCCAACGAATTAAGATGAGAATCAGCAGCTGAAGACCAGACAGGAGAACAATACTCGAAACAAGGTAGAATAACAGAATTAAAACACTTCAGAATAGATTGATCACCAAAAATCTTTAGAGACTTTCTCAATAAGCCATTTTTTGTGCAATTCAAGAAACCACAGACCTAATGTGTTTCTCATGAATAAATTTGCTGTCGAGAATCGCACCTAAAATTCTAAGTGTCATACAGAGTTAAAGAAACGTTATCAATGCTGATATCCGGATGTTAAGGAGCCACTGCCCTTAACCTACTTACAATCATATTTTGAGTTTTGTTAGGATTCAACTTCATGCCCCATAACTTGCACCAAGCACTAATTTTAGCTAAATCTCTATTAAAGGATCCAGTAACCCCAGATCTACATTCAGGCGATGGAATTGATGAAAAAAGAGTCACATAAGCTACATAGGCAACAAGCTTGTTTTCTAGGCCAAACCACATGTCATGTGTATATAGTAGGAAAATGGGCCAAGAACACTACGTTGAGGAACACAAGATATTACATTCCTATTCTCACTATGGTGCCCATCAACAACAACTCTTTGCGATGTATTGCTTAAAAGATCAATAATGGTGCTAAGAAACGACCCACCCACTCCCAACTGTTTGAGTCTGAAAACAGGGGCCTCATGATTAACAAGGTCAAAGTCACCAATAAAATCAAGGCCAATCATACGAACTTCCTGACCACAATCAAGGGATTTCCGTACAGCATTGGAGACTGTATGGGCATCACATGCTCCAAGGCCTTTCCGAAAACCAAATTGCAACCTAGGGAACAGATGATTACCCTCAGAAAGCCTAATAAGACGTTTTGCCAAAAGCCATTCAAAAACTTTAGATTATATAGGAGTTATGGAAATTGGGCGGCAATCAGTTGAACTTGAGCTACCACTAACACATTTATGGAGTAACATTACCAATTCTCCAAGAAGTGCAAAAAGTTCCTCTTCTCGCTAACTTGTGCAAAATAACATAACTTTGGAGCTAAGATATCTGCTGTCTATATAAAAAAACATAGGAAAAATACCATTTGGGTCTACACCTGCGTAAACATCAAGTTCCATCAAGAAAGCTTTAATTTCACGAGATCGAAAAGCTAAACTAGTAAATTTAGTCTCAGGAAAACAGGAATAAGAAAGATCAAATTTCTCATTACTTTGTTTACTGTAAAACACATCAGCCGAAAGGGTTGCCTTTTCCTTTGGACAGTGAGTGACAAAGCCATCTGGTTTAAGTAAAGGAGGAACTGCTGCATCTACATCATAGAGTGTAGATTCATGGGTAGCCCACCAACCATGTTCCTGAGTTGTACCAGAAAGGGTTTCTTTTATGGTTAAATTGTATTCCTTTTCAGTTGTACCATGAACTCTCTCAGCAAAAGCTCTAAGCTGAGTATAGTTATTCCAGGTCAAATCTGATCTGTTACCCTTCCAAAGATGATAGGCCTCCTGCTTCTCCAAATAAGCACATCTACAATCATCATTGAACCATGGTTTCTCCTTAAATCGGTTCCTTAGCACATGCGAAGGGATACGCCTATCAATTATGTTAACTAGATTCTCATTCAAAGGGACTACAGGATCAACACTACTATACAATTGTGACCCATTCAAGCCCAAAAGATCACTCAAAATACCATTGCAGTTTGCTTGATCTTTCATATAAATCTTATGTAAGTATGATATATCAGGGACAAGCTGCTCAGTTTTCACTACTAATGAAATCAAGGCATGATCAGATTTCCCAACTGAAGAACCAACCTTACTTGTCAGGACGCCAGGGGAGTCGGTGTATACGAGGTCCAAGCAGTTACCAGACCTGTGAGTAGCTTCACTTATCTTTTGCTCAAAGCCTGATTCAGAGGCAAAGTCTGAAGCTCTTAAACCATGGCGATCGGTAGGAGAAAAAGAATTTAACCACTCCCTATGGTGAGCATTGAAATCATGAACAAAGACAAAAGAAGCCTTTCTATCATCTTTTTGTATCTTAGCCATAATGGTAAGAAGACAATAGAAAATAGAATCATCCATGTCTGAATTCTGGTAGATTGAACACAAATAAAAGTTGTTATGCCTGCCACAAACTTTCATTACCTGAATCTCATGACATCCCATTCATTGCAAGACTTTAAGAAGCAGGGTACTCAGTCTTAATATACATCGCTATTCCCCTGGACCTAAGAATGGCATCGCGTTTCATAATTATTGGCTTCTTAAAACCAATTATAAGGAGCTCAGATGAGTGCCTCATATCAGAAACCAAAGTTTATGGGCACAAAAGAATACCATACAGTCTAGACGCCACTGTAGGGTCTCGAATATTTGCATGAAGACCACGAATATTCCAATACAGTACACAACATTGACGAAATCTAGGATGTACTGGTCCCGGATTTCGCTCAATGTCTCCAGACAGAATAAGAATTAGTGATAATAAAAAAGAAACATTATACTTAAAAAGTAAATTAACAAGAATGGTAACATAAACAATATGTACAGAAATATAAATAAAGGCATTGATCAAACCCATAGACTATAGAAAAAAAAAAAACAGTCGGAAAAACTGGTCCACATGGAAGAGTCGATATATCATACAAGGCTAAATACCTTCCAGGATATCCACTTCCACTGAAGGGAGAACAGTAAGGATGCTTTTGAAAAGAAAATTAATTAGATAAGGAAAAGACAACCTCTTGATAAACCACCAGGTATCCATGGCCCTTCTAACAAGCCTGCCCAACACACTATTTAGAAAAAAAAAAAAAAAAAAAAAAAAAGAGACTAGTGTTTTCGAGTGTAACTTCAAGTAGGAAAAATCTAACCCAAGACACTGGAAGACCGTGGTACAGAGGCTATGGCACTACTCATGACTAGAGAACAACGGTTTGATCTTGGAGTGTCCTCAGAGGAGCTGCATACCATAGCTTACAGTACAGTAATTAGCCCAATGAGCGAAGAAAATTTTTTTTGGTAATCTCAGTGTTTTCAGGTGTATGAAGAAAGATGAGAATGTATAAAGAATAGGCCAGACTATTCGGTGTAGGTGTAGGCAAAGAAAAAATTATCCTTACCCAGAGAAAGGGATCCAATGTATTACTATCTGGCCAGTCAAAGGATCCAATACCTCTCTAGCGGTAGTATCTCAACGGGTGACAGGTAAAAGCCTAGAATTTCGCTACAAGGCAAAGGCTAGAAGAAGTTGGACAGCAAGATAGAAGAAAGCAACCTAAAACCGGAGGTATAAAGTAGAAGGATATAGATGAAGTGTAGCTCGGGGATGAAGGATTTCTATAAACACTTTTAAGCAAAACCTACAGGATGCAGCGTGAAGTGACTTGATGCCAGTAAGCCATGGGACCGTCCGCCATGTCCGCCATTTTTTTTCCTAATGATCCAAATTACACAATTTCTATATATGTTTTAGACACATATAATACCTTCATCATATAAAAATTTCAAGTCATTTGATCAAAAACTTTTGGATTTATGAGCAAAAATCATGATTTTAAAAAAATATTTAGGTACATTTTTCCCCACTACTATAATACCAATTGTATTGAAACTTATACCACAAAAACTACTCTAACAACCGAACAATTCTGTCAGACAGAATTTTGATTTTCCTTTCTGTTTTTTTTTAATGAATTTTTTTTTTTTTTTCCTTGTCTAGACGGAAAATAATCGTGAAAAAAATGTAAAACGAAAATCAAAATTTTGTCTGACAGAATTGTGGAATTTTTATTCTTCTTTTCAACGATATCTTTTTCTCTAATATCGAACAACAAATAAGTGAGAAAAATGTACCTAAGTGGGAATAAGTATGTTTTTGAGTTATGAGCTCCCAAAGATTTGCAGCAAGCTTTCGCTTCTTTTCTAAAAGAAATCAAGATAATATTATTATGATAACTTTTATTGTTCATTCCTACATAAATGCACCCTAAAGGAGGTATTTGAACCCTCAGTTTACTATTCCTATGTTATGAGTTGCCAGTGATCTCTAATTGTTGCCAGTGTTTTAGTTAGCAGGTTTCAGCATTGTACTCTTATCCATGTTTCCCTCTTTCTTGGTTCTTTTTTCTTGTTCTCCACTTACTTTTTGTTCTTTCTATCACCTTATGTAACATTGGCATTGCTATAAAATTCCAGAGGACGTTGTGAAAGCACAATCAACATACGAACTTCAAGTAAATAAACACATGCATTATAATTTCTATATGTCTTTGGAAACTTTGTGATTTTTTCGTAGCAGGTAGTTTTCATTCACCTACCCTCTACCAATGCCTTTCATTTCTGCCAGAGGTACGAGATTTCGAAACATGAGAGAGAGAGAGAGAGAGAGAGAGAGAGAGAGAGAGTTGAACATTGTTATTATAGTATTTGTATAAATGGGAGTTTATAACAATTGGAGAGAGAGAGAGAGAGAGAGAGAGAGAGATACAAGTATTTGTATAAATAGCAGGGGTATATAATTCGAGAGAGAGAGAGAGAGAGAGAGAGAGAGAGAGAGATAAGTATATTTTACAAGGGTATATGAACAAATGAAAAAGAGATTCATTCTATTATCTAATAAAAGGATGTACAGAGAGAGAGAGAGAGAGAGAGAGAGAGAGAGAGAGTACTTTTTACAAGGGTATACGTACAAATGAAAAAGAGATTCATCCTATTATAAAATAAGATGATAGAGAGAGAGAGAGAGAGAGAGAGAGAGAATAAGAATTTTTGCAAGGATATACGAACAAATGAAAAAAGAGATTCATTCTATTATCTAATAAAAGGATGTACAGAGAGAGAGAGAGAGAGAGAGAGAGAGAGATACAAGTATTTGTATAAATAGCAGGGGTATATAATTCGAGAGAGAGAGAGAGAGAGAGAGAGAGAGAGAACTGCGCATCTGTCACTCAGTCTTGCAGACGACGCCATAAGAATGACATCATCATTTAAAGACCGCTATTTTCATTGTTTGGAAAAATTATTGACTATTTGTTCTTTCTACAACCTTAGGTAACATTGGCCTTGCTATAATGTTCCCGAGGGCGTTGTGGAAACACAATGTACATACGAACTTCAAGTAAACAAACGCATACATTATAACTTCTATACATCTTTGGCATCTTTGGCTTCTGTTTTCTTTCTTGTTCTCCACTTACTTTTTGTTCTTTCTATCACCTTATGTAACATTGGCATTGCTATAAAATTCCAGAGGACGTTGTGAAAGCACAATCAACATACAAACTTCAAGTAAATAAACACATGCATTATAATTTCTACATGTCTTTGGAGACTTTGTGATGTGTTCGTAGGTGGTAGTTTTCATTCACCTAACCCTCTACCAATGTCTTTCATTTCTGCCAGAGGTACGAGATTTCGAAACATGAGAGAGAGAGAGAGAGAGAGAGAGAGAGAGAGTTGAACATTGTTATTATAGTATTTGTATAAATGGGAGTTTTAAATAATTCGAGAGAGAGAGAGAGAGAGAGAGAGAGAGAGAGAGAGATAAAAGTATTTGTATAAATGGCAGTGGTAAATAATTCGAGAGAGAGAGAGAGAGAGAGAGAGAGAGAGAGAGAAACTGCGCACCTGTCTAACTCAGTCAGGCAGACGACGCCATAAGGATGACGTCATCATTTAAAGA
>NC_090744.1:44915319-44925319 GCF_036898095.1 Palaemon carinicauda
GAAATTAAGAACTGATTTCGAAGAAAAGATGAAGGCAAAGGATGAAGATAACCAAAGGATGTTAGAAGAGGTGAAATTAGAAAACCAAAAAAATATTGACGAGCAGGAAAAATTTATCCAAATAATGAAAAATTTCTATGAGATGAATAAAGAAAATGAAAAAGCAGAGGCTGAAAATATGTTAAAAGAGATTGAGGAGTTGAATGAAAAAGTAGAGACTTTGGAAAACCATATCCAGGAAAAGGACAAGCATATCGAAAGTCGTGAATCAGAGGTTGAAAAGATGTTAAAAGAGATTGAGGAGTTGAATGAAAAAGTAGAGACTTTGGAAAATCATATCCAGGAAAAGGACAAGCTTATCGAAAGTCGTAAATCAGAGGTTGAAAAGATGTTAAAAGAGATTGAGGAGTTGAATGAGAAAGTAGAGAAGTTGGAAATTCATATCCAGGAAAAGGACAAGCATATCCAAAGTCGTGAATCAGAGGTTGAAAAGATGTTAAAAGAGATTGAGGAGTTGAATGAAAAAGTAGAGACTTTGGAAAATCATATCCAGGAAAAGGACAAGCTTATCGAAAGTCGTAAATCAGAGGTTGAAAAGATGTTAAAAGAGATTGAGGAGTTGAATGAAAAAGTAGAGACTTTGGAAAATCATATCCAGGAAAAGGACAAGCTTATCGAAAGTCGTAAATCAGAGGTTGAAAAGATGTTAAAAGAGATTGAGGAGTTGAATGAAAAAGTAGAGACTTTGGAAAACCATATCCAGGAAAAGGACAAGCATATCCAAAGTCGTGAATCAGAGGTTGAAAAGATGTTAAAAGAGATTGAGGAGTTGAATGAAAAAGTAGAGACTTTGGAAAATCATATCCAGGAAAAGGACAAGCTTATCGAAAGTCGTAAATCAGAGGTTGAAAAGATGTTAAAAGAGATTGAGGAGTTGAATGAAAAAGTAGAGAATTTGGAAAATCATATCCAGGAAAAGGACAAGCATATCCAAAGTCGTGAATCAGAGGTTGAAAAGATGTTAAAAGAGATTGAGGAGTTGAATGAAAAAGTAGAGACTTTGGAAAATCATATCCAGGAAAAGGACAAGCATATCCAAAGTCGTGAATCAGAGGTTGAAAAGATGTTAAAAGAGATTGAGGAGTTGAATGAAAAAGTAGAGACTTTGGAAAACCATATCCAGGAAAAGGACAAGCATATCCAAAGTCGTGAATCAGAGGTTGAAAAGATGTTAAAAGAGATTGAGGAGTTGAATGAAAAAGTAGAGACTTTGGAAAATCATATCCAGGAAAAGGACAAGCTTATCGAAAGTCGTAAATCAGAGGTTGAAAAGATGTTAAAAGAGATTGAGGAGTTGAATGAAAAAGTAGAGACTTTGGAAAACCATATCCAGGAAAAGGACAAGCATATCCAAAGTCGTGAATCAGAGGTTGAAAAGATGTTAAAAGAGATTGAGGAGTTGAATGAGAAAGTAGAGAATTTGGAAAATCATATCCAGGAAAAGGACAAGCATATCCAAAGTCGTGAATCAGAGGTTGAAAAGATGTTAAAAGAGATTGAGGAGTTGAATGAAAAAGTAGAGAAGTTGGAAATTCATATCCAGGAAAAGGACAAGCATATCCAAAGTCGTGAATCAGAGGTTGAAAAGATGTTAAAAGAGATTGAGGAGTTGAATGAGAAAGTAGAGAATTTGGAAAACCATATCCAGGAAAAGGACAAGCATATCCAAAGTCGTGAATCAGAGGTTGAAAAGATGTTAAAAGAGATTGAGGAGTTGAATGAAAAAGTAGAGAAGTTGGAAATTCATATCCAGGAAAAGGACAAGCATATCCAAAGTCGTGAATCAGAGGTTGAAAAGATGTTAAAAGAGATTGAGGAGTTGAATGAGAAAGTAGAGAATTTGGAAAACCATATCCAGGAAAAGGACAAGCATATCCAAAGTCGTGAATCAGAGGTTGAAAAGATGTTAAAAGAGATTGAGGAGTTGAATGAAAAAGTAGAGAAGTTGGAAATTCATATCCAGGAAAAGGACAAGCATATCCAAAGTCGTGAATCAGAGGTTGAAAAGATGTTAAAAGAGATTGAGGAGTTGAATGAAAAAGTAGAGAAGTTGGAAATTCATATCCAGGAAAAGGACAAGCATATCCAAAGTCGTGAATCAGAGGTTGAAAAGATGTTAAAAGAGATTGAGGAGTTGAATGAAAAAGTAGAGACTTTGGAAAACCATATCCAGGAAAAGGACAAGCATATCCAAAGTCGTGAATCAGAGGTTGAAAAGATGTTAAAAGAGATTGAGGAGTTGAATGAAAAAGTAGAGACTTTGGAAAACCATATCCAGGAAAAGGACAAGCATATCCAAAGTCGTGAATCAGAGGTTGAAAAGATGTTAAAAGAGATTGAGGAGTTGAATGAGAAAGTAGAGAAGTTGGAAAATCATATCCAGGAAAAGGACAAGCATATCCAAAGTCGTGAATCAGAGGTTGAAAAGATGTTAAAAGAGATTGAGGAGTTGAATGAAAAAGTAGAGACTTTGGAAAATCATATCCAGGAAAAGGACAAGCTTATCGAAAGTCGTAAATCAGAGGTTGAAAAGATGTTAAAAGAGATTGAGGAGTTGAATGAAAAAGTAGAGACTTTGGAAAACCATATCCAGGAAAAGGACAAGCATATCCAAAGTCGTGAATCAGAGGTTGAAAAGATGTTAAAAGAGATTGAGGAGTTGAATGAGAAAGTAGAGAATTTGGAAAATCATATCCAGGAAAAGGACAAGCATATCCAAAGTCGTGAATCAGAGGTTGAAAAGATGTTAAAAGAGATTGAGGAGTTGAATGAAAAAGTAGAGAAGTTGGAAATTCATATCCAGGAAAAGGACAAGCATATCCAAAGTCGTGAATCAGAGGTTGAAAAGATGTTAAAAGAGATTGAGGAGTTGAATGAGAAAGTAGAGAATTTGGAAAACCATATCCAGGAAAAGGACAAGCATATCCAAAGTCGTGAATCAGAGGTTGAAAAGATGTTAAAAGAGATTGAGGAGTTGAATGAAAAAGTAGAGAAGTTGGAAATTCATATCCAGGAAAAGGACAAGCATATCCAAAGTCGTGAATCAGAGGTTGAAAAGATGTTAAAAGAGATTGAGGAGTTGAATGAGAAAGTAGAGAATTTGGAAAACCATATCCAGGAAAAGGACAAGCATATCCAAAGTCGTGAATCAGAGGTTGAAAAGATGTTAAAAGAGATTGAGGAGTTGAATGAAAAAGTAGAGAAGTTGGAAATTCATATCCAGGAAAAGGACAAGCATATCCAAAGTCGTGAATCAGAGGTTGAAAAGATGTTAAAAGAGATTGAGGAGTTGAATGAAAAAGTAGAGAAGTTGGAAATTCATATCCAGGAAAAGGACAAGCATATCCAAAGTCGTGAATCAGAGGTTGAAAAGATGTTAAAAGAGATTGAGGAGTTGAATGAAAAAGTAGAGACTTTGGAAAACCATATCCAGGAAAAGGACAAGCATATCCAAAGTCGTGAATCAGAGGTTGAAAAGATGTTAAAAGAGATTGAGGAGTTGAATGAAAAAGTAGAGACTTTGGAAAACCATATCCAGGAAAAGGACAAGCATATCCAAAGTCGTGAATCAGAGGTTGAAAAGATGTTAAAAGAGATTGAGGAGTTGAATGAGAAAGTAGAGAAGTTGGAAAATCATATCCAGGAAAAGGACAAGCATATCCAAAGTCGTGAATCAGAGGTTGAAAAGATGTTAAAAGAGATTGAGGAGTTGAATGAAAAAGTAGAGACTTTGGAAAATCATATCCAGGAAAAGGACAAGCATATCCAAAGTCGTAAATCAGAGGTTGAAAAGATGTTAAAAGAGATTGAGGAGTTGAATGAAAAAGTAGAGACTTTGGAAAATCATATCCAGGAAAAGGACAAGCTTATCGAAAGTCGTAAATCAGAGGTTGAAAAGATGTTAAAAGAGATTGAGGAGTTGAATGAAAAAGTAGAGACTTTGGAAAATCATATCCAGGAAAAGGACAAGCTTATCGAAAGTCGTAAATCAGAGGTTGAAAAGATGTTAAAAGAGATTGAGGAGTTGAATGAAAAAGTAGAGACTTTGGAAAACCATATCCAGGAAAAGGACAAGCTTATCGAAAGTCGTAAATCAGAGGTTGAAAAGATGTTAAAAGAGATTGAGGAGTTGAATGAAAAAGTAGAGACTTTGGAAAACCATATCCAGGAAAAGGACAAGCATATCCAAAGTCGTGAATCAGAGGTTGAAAATATGTTAAAAGAGATTGAGGAGTTGAATGAAAAAGTAGAGGCTTTGGAAAATCATATCCAGGAAAAGGACAAGCTTATCGAAAGTCGTAAATCAGAGGTTGAAAAGATGTTAAAAGAGATTGAGGAGTTGAATGAAAAAGTAGAGAAAATAGTTCAGTTGACTGAGGATCTGGAAAAGGCCAAGAAGGATATCGAGACTCATGACGAGCTGAAATCGATGCTTTTCGCAGAGAATGAATATCTCAAAAAATCCAATGAGGAACGAAGCTTCCTTTATGAAGAATTGGCTCTAGAGAAAAACAAACTAGAAAAAGAGCTGATGCAGGCTCGTGCAAATGATCAAAAAAGGGTACTTGAGCTGCAGGGGCAGATTTCTGAAGCTCTACTACAAAATCACGAGCTAAAGGACGCAGTGTTCACAATTACCAAGAAGAACGAAGGTCTTCGAGAACAACTGGAGAACAAAAATAAACGAGAAAAAAATTTGAACGGTAAGATGGTTCGAATGACCAACATAGAAGATCAAATGAAGAAAGAATTGGCCGCAGCGAAGGATGTCATCTCTTCACTGAAGAAGGAACTTCAGAAGAGAGATTTGCAACACGTTATAAAAGAAGAAGGAATGGGTGACGTTGAAGCGTGTGAAAATGCAGCAGATAAAGTAGTCGTTGTGAAGGAAGAAAAAGAAGAAGGAGAAGGACCTACAAGGAAACTTTTGGTAAGGAAACCAAAGAAGAAGAAACCAAAACGGGACCAGTTCTCCTGGGCCCCCCTTGGATACATAGTACCAGTTTTGGAAACTGCCGAAAATAAGGTTCATAACGAACCAACTCAGGAGGAAAATATCCAAAATAATTAAGGAAAGAAAAAATTTCAAAAACTGAAAAAAAAAAAAAAAAAAAAAAAAAAAAAAAATGTGATAAGTATATTTTTTATTTTTTTTAAGGGAATATTATCTTATTTTCATTTTGTGAAAGGAATATATTTTTATTTTTTTTTTCTTAGGTTTAAGGATGGCAGGCTTAACTGCCAAGGCTAATGATGCTTGTCTTAACTGCCTGGCATATATATATATATATATATATATATATATATATATATATATATATATATATATATATATATATATATTGTTTTTTTTTAGGTTTAAGGATGGTAGGCTTAACTGGCTAGCCTGATGATGCTTGGCTTAACCGCCTGGCCTGCTGATGCTTGGCTTATCCGCCTGGCCCGCTGATGCTTGGCTTAACCGCCTGGCCCGCTGATGCTTGGCTTAACCGCCTGGCCCGCTGATGCTTGGCTTAACCGCCTGGCCCGCTGTTGCTTGGCTTAACCGCCTGGCCCGCTGATGCTTGGCTTAACCGCCTGGCCCGCTGATGCTTGGCTTAACCGCCTGGCCCGCTGTTGCTTGGCTTAACCGCCTGGCCCGCTGTTGCTTGGCTTAACCGCCTGGCCCGCTGATGCTTGGCTTAACCGCCTGGCCCGCTGTTGCTTGGCTTAACCGCCTGGCCCGCTGATGCTTGGCTTAACCGCCTGGCCCGCTGATGCTTGGCTTAACCGCCTGGCCCGCTGATGCTTGGCTTAACCGCCTGGCCCGCTGTTGCTTGGCTTAACCGCCTGGCCCACTGATGCTTGGCTTAACCGCCTGGCCCTCTGATGCTTGGCTTAACCGCCTGGCCCACTGATGCTTGGCTTAACCGCCTGGCCCACTGATGCTTGGCTTAACCGCCTGGCCCACTGATGCTTGGCTTAACCGCCTGGCCCACTGATGCTTGGCTTAACCGCCTGGCCCACTAATGCTAGGCTTAACCGCCAGGCCCACTGATGCTTGGCTTAACCGCCTGGCCCACTGATGCTTGGCTTAACCGCCTGGCCCACTGATGCTAGGCTTAACCGCCTGGCCCACTGATGCTTGGCTTATCCGCCTGGCCCACTGATGCTTGGCTTAACCGCCTGGCCCACTGATGCTTGGCTTAACCGCCTGGCCTAATGATGCTTGGTTTAACCGCCTGGCCCACTGATGCTTGGCTTAATCGCCTGGCCCACTGATGCTTGGCTTAACCGCCTGGCCCACTGATGCTTGGCTTAACCGCCTGGCCCACTGATGCTAGGCTTAACCGCCTGGCCCACTGATGCTTGGCTTAATCGCCTGGCCCACTGATGCTTGGCTTATCCGCCTGGCCCACTGATGCTAGGCATAACCGCCTGGCCCACTGATGCTTGGCTTAACCGCCTGGCCCACTGATGCTTGGCTTAACCGCCTGGCCCACTGATGCTTGGCTTATCCGCCTGGCCCACTGATGCTAGGCATAACCGCCTGGCCCACTGATGCTTGGCTTAACCGCCTGGCCCACTGATGCTTGGCTTAACCGCCTGGCCCACTGATGCTTGGCTTAACCGCCTGGCCCACTGATGCTTGGCTTATCCGCCTGGCCCACTGATGCTTGACTTAACCGCCTGGCCCACTAATGCTTGGATTAACCGCCTGGCCCACTGATGCTTGGCTTAACCGCCTGGCCAATTGATGCTTGGATTAACCGCCTGGCCCACTGATGCTTGGCTTAACCGCCTGGCCCACTGATGCTAGGCTTAACCGCCTGGCCCACTGATGCTTGGCTTAACCGCCTGGCCCACTGATGCTTGGCTTAACCGCCTGGCCCACTGATGCTAGGCTTAACTGCCTGGCCCACTGATGCTAGGCTTAACTGCCTGGCCCACTGATGCTTGGCTTAACCGCCTGGCCCACTGATGCTTGGCTTAACCGCCTGGCCCACTGATGCTTGGCTTAACCGCCTGACCCACTGATGCTTGGCTTATCCGCCTGGCCCACTGATGCTTGGCTTAACCACCTGGCCCACTGATGCTTGGCTTAACCGCCTGGCCCACTGATGCTTGGCTTAACCGCCTGGCCCACTGATGCTTGGCTTAACCGCCTGGCCCACTGATGCTAGGCTTAACCGCCTGGCCCACTGATGCTTGGCTTAACCGCCTGGCCCACTGATGCTTGGCTTAACCACCTGGCCCACTGATGCTTGGCTTAACCGCCTGGCCTACTGATGCTTGGCTTAACCGCCTGGCCCTCTGATGCTTGGCTTAACCGCCTGGCCCACTGATGCTTGGCTTAACCGCCTGGCCTACTGATGCTTGGCTTAACCGCCTGGCCCACTGATGCTTGGCTTAACCGCCTGGCCCACTGATGCTTGGCTTAACCGCCTGGCCCACTGATGCTTGGCTTAACCGCCTGGCCCACTGATGCTAGGCTTAACCGCCTGGCCCACTGATGCTTGGCTTAACCGCCTGGCCCACTGATGCTTGGCTTAACCGCCTGGCCCACTGATGCTTGGCTTAACCGCCTGGCCCACTGATGCTAGGCTTAACCGCCTGGCCCACTGATGCTAGGCTTAACCGCCTGGCCCACTGATGCTTGGCTTAACCGCCTGGCCCACTGATGCTTGGCTTAACCGCCTGGCCCTCTGATGCTTGGCTCAACCGCCTGGCCCACTGATGCTTGGCTTAACCGCCAGGCCCACTGATGCTTGGCTTAACTGCCTGGCCCACTGATGCTTGGCTTAACCGCCTGGCCCACTGATGCTTGGCTTAACCGCCTGGCCCACTGATGCTTGGCTTAACCGCCTGGCCCACTGATGCTTGGCTTAACCGCCTGGCCCACTGATGCTTGGCTTAACCGCCTGGCCCACTGATGCTTGGCTTAACCGCCTGGCCTAATAATGTTTGGCTTAACTGCCTGACAAAATGATGCTTGGCTTAACTGCCTGGCCTAATAATGCTTGGCTTTAATGCCTTGGCTAAGGATGTTTGGCTCAACTGACAGGGCTAAGGATGTTGGGCTTTAACTACTTTGTCTGAGGGTGTATGGCTTAACTGCCTGGCCTAGGGATGTTTGGCTGACCTGCCTTATCTAAGAAGGTTTAGCTTAACTACCTGGTCTGTGTGTGGCTGAACTGTCCGGAAAAAACCGAAACGCTTAACTGGCTGGCCTAAAAAGAAGGGCCTAGGTGACTGGACTAAAAGTTTGGCATGAACGCTTGGACTAGGGATGTTTGGCTTACCTAATTTGTATAGGGGTGCGAGGCTTAACTACCTGGGCTAAGGTTGTATGGCTTAAATGCCTTGCCTTAGGAACTATGGCTTACAAGCCATGCCTAAGGAAGTTTTGCGTAACTGCCTCAGCTAAGGATGTTTAGCTTAACTGACTGGCCTAAGAATGTTTGGATTAACTACCTGGCCTAAGGTATAGGGATGCTTGTCTTAACTGCCTGGCCTTATAATGCTTGGCTTAACCGCCTGGCTCACTGATGCTTGGCTTAACCGCCTGGCCTACTCATGCTTGGCTTAACCGCCTGGCCTATGCTTGGCTTAACCGCCTGGCCCACTAATGCTTGGCTTAACCGCCTGGCCCACTGATGCTTGGCTTAACCGCCTGGCCCACTGATGCTTGGCTTAACCGCCTGGCCTACTGATGCTTGGCGTAACCGCCTGGCCTACTGATGCTTGGCTTAACTGCCTGGCCTACTGATGCTTGGCTTAACCGCCTGGCCCACTGATGCTTGGCTTAACCGCCTGGCCCACTGATGCTTGGCTTAACCGCCTGGCCCACTGATGCTTGGCTTAACTGCCTGGCCCACTGATGCTTGGCTTAACCGCCTGGCCCACTGATGCTTGGCTTAACCGCCTGGCCCACTGATGCTTGGCTTAACCGCATGGCCTAGTGATGCTTGGCTTAACCGCCTGGCCCACTGATGCTTGGCTTAGCCGCCTGGCTTACTGATGCTTGGCTTAACCGCCTGGCCTAGTGATGCTTGCCTTAACCGCCTGGCCTACTGATGCTTGGCTTAACCGCCTGGCCCACTGATGCTTGGCTTAACCGCCTGGCCCACTGATGCTTGGCTTAACCACCTGGCCTAATGATGCTTGGCTTAACCACCTGGCTTACTGATGCTTGGCTTAACCACCTACCGCCTGGCCTACTGATGCTTGGCTTAACCGCCTGGCCTACTGATGCTTGGCTTAACCGCCTGGCCTACTGATGCTTGGCTTAACCGCCTGGCCTACTGATGCTTGGCTTAACCGCCTGGCCCACTGATGCTTGGCTTAACCGCCTGGCCTAGTGATGCTAGGCTTAACCGCCTGGCCTACTGATGCTTGGCTTAACCGCCTGGCCTACTGATGCTTGGCTTAACCGGCTGGCCTACTGATGCTTGGCTTAACCGCCTGGCCTACTGATGCTTGGCTTAACCGCCTGGCCTACTGATGCTTGGCTTAACCGCCTAGCCTACTGATGCTTGGCTTAACCGCCTGGCTCACTGATGCTTGGCTTAACCGCCTGGCCTAATAATGTTTGGCTTAACTGCCTGACAAAATGATGCTTGGCTTAACTGCCTGGCCTAATAATGCTTGGCTTTAATGCCTTGGCTAAGGATGTTTGGCTCAACTGACAGGGCTAAGGATGTTGGGCTTTAACTACTTTGTCTGAGGGTGTATGGCTTAACTGCCTGGCCTAGGGATGTTTGGCTGACCTGCCTTATCTAAGAAGGTTTGGCTTAACTACCTGGTCTGTGTGTGGCTGAACTGTCCGGAAAAAACCGAAACGCTTAACTGGCTGGCCTAAAAAGAAGGGCCTAGGTGACTGGACTAAAAGTTTGGCATGAACGCCTGGACTAGGGATGTTTGGCTTACCTAATTTGTATAGGGGTGCGAGGCTTAACTA
>NC_090744.1:44930319-44940319 GCF_036898095.1 Palaemon carinicauda
AACACTTCCTGAGTGAGAGATTGGGTGACACATATCGTTGGATTTCGTTTACGTGCTGAAATTGTCTGATATTATCCAATTCCTTCTGTGTGCTTGAATTAACTCCAATTTATAGGAGTGAATATCGCTGTTTGAGTTTTGATAAAATTTTTATTTTTATGTATTAATTATCTAGAATAGGAAAATATTGAAAACTTCTGTAATTCATTACTGATAAATCTAATGATTAAAAATGTCAGTAACTGGTGCAGATATGCGGAATCATATAAATATCAAAAAAAAATATTCCTACCTCACACTAAAATAAATATACTTTTATCAATATCTTTAGATAAAAAAAAATTATTCTTATCACAGGTAAAAATATTTAAGACTGGCATAGAAATATTGCTAACTGATAACATAATTATTTTCCAAATTATTCAAAATGTTTCAGCGACAAAATATACATTCCTAAGTAATAAAAACTAGTTCAAGAGACAAGCAAAACTTCTATGTAATTCTCACGCAAAAATAAATAGATAAATAAATAAATAAACAGATACCCTAATACATAGCATTTGAAAATACACAAAAACATTAATCATTATTTCCCCAATATTCGTAAAGCGAAATGAATGAGTGAAGTTTCTTATTCCAGAATTAACACTAAAGCTTCGTATTTAATTTAGGCTCGTAATATCATATCAGCATGTATTTGCCCTGTTTCACTGGTTTATAGGTGCATAAATACACACACATTTATTTATATATGTATATATATATATATGTATATATATATATATATATATATATATATATATATATATATATATATATCATATACATTTCTGTATGCATATCTATGTATATATAATACATATATACATGTAAATCTATATATATACATATATATACATATAAACTGTATATATGCATACATACACACATATATATGTATATATATACACACATTATATATATATATATATATATATATATATATATATATATATATATATATATATATATATATATATAACGTATTTTGAGCGAAGCGAAAAATCTATTTTTGGGTGAGATAGCCATGGCGTCCTGATGGAAGGTTCCTTTTTGGTAGCTTCCTTGGGTAAATAACTACTAAGATATTCCCAGAGAATTTAACCACAGGTTATCACAGAATTCTAACTTCTGGAGCGAGTATCCTAAAGGTTTCCCTTTTAAGACATCGTATATCAACAGGGGACGCATGTATTAACGCGCCACATAGCTATCTACACCCCGAACAGAGTTAATGCTTCAGTGTGTAAGGGCTGAGAATAGCTGGGAGCCGTTCCATAGCTAATCTCATCCGTGGCTACTTCTGGTACTCGAGACGTAAACAAACGGGCGCCATTGCTTAAATGACGTCACGACCGTCTTCATCCTGAAGCCAGTTGCTTGCCGATCACCATGATACAGCAGAGCAGGGTGGGACCTAAAAACTGGACGAAGTAGCAGGGAGGGTCCATCAGGACGCCATGGCTATCTCACCCAAAAATAGATTTTTCGCTTCGCTCAAAATCCGTTTTTTGGGCTCAAGCCATGGCGTCCTGATGGAAGAATACCAGAGAATCAATGTATCGTGGTAGATTTTCCCCTATTAGTAAGTGCCAAGGGCATTGACAAAATAGCATAGTAATCTTAGTAAAGAACCGTAGGGATGAATCTTCCTGCCCCCCTTGGCAGTGAAGTTCCCACGGGCCATGCCGACGTCAAAGTGGTATTGAAGGGCTATTCACCCTGATAGAAGAACTTGAAGAACTTGGAGACGAAGCTGAATGTTTGGCATTCGTATAGGAACATTCTGAAAGCAGACCAGTGGTGGTTGGACACTGTGTGCTGAGAAGGTTGGTTTCATCTCCAGGGTATGAAGAGTAAGTATTCGTATTGGAACATTACATAATCAGAGTGAATATAAATTAAGAGTTAGTATCTTAATTTCTCCATGAACCATAAGGAAAGGGGATAATAAAACTATGACAGGCATGTATTTCATAGTAAGTAGGAGCTGATTGAGACGCACAGGTAATAAAATAGAAATTTTATTTCACAAATGCAGAAATTAAATGAATTGCAGCAATAAATAAAGTTCATTTACAGTAATTATAATGTACATAGTAATAAAGACTTGCTCTTGAATCTGAAAAGGAATTTCAAATTTATTAGTAGGCACTCGTTCTCGAGGAACGTTAGTCTTTGATTAAAACACATCATGCTCAGGGCATGCGGCACTTGTGTGACAACTATGACATTTCACCTGGGATAAGAACAGTTATAAAAGCACTAAGTGTTTTCGACATCACTATGTATCGCTCGAGGGTCAACATAGGCACCCGAAGAGTTAGAGTCCCAAGTAACTCACTGTTCTATGCAGAGTTAGGTGCAGGTTTCATAACACTACCTGCGGCTACCACAAAATGTTTGACTTCGTGCACTTGTTTCGCATAATGTTTAAAGAAAACGCGCGAGGACTTCCAGCCTGTGAAGCTTTTAAGGCTTTCAAAGTCCATACTCTGAAAGAAATTCAGAGATGATGCAACTTTCCTAGGATCATGACCGGCGGGTGTACTGTCAGGATCCGCTCTGCGAATGAAGTAGGTGATTTTCGCTCTTAATTGTTTCAGTGACAGGTCGCTGCCCGATGTTTCTCCTTTGAAGAGTTGGCCTCCACCAAAGTTCGAAGTTCTGCGAAGATAGACCTTGAGGCTCTCTACTGGGCATAAAGAGACATCTTCCTTCAGGGGGCATATTCTCCAGGGGCCCCATCTTTTGGTGGGTAATTCATTTTTGGCGAGAAACGTTGGATCAGGGGAGAGGGTAATGTCTCCTGTATCAGTAAACAGGATGTGACCCTCTTCTCTTGATAATGCCACTATTTCGCTGACTCGGGCTCCCGAAGCAAGAGCAAAGAGAAATATAACTTTCTGAGTCAGATCCTTGAGAGGGCATGAATCATTATCCAAGTTGGAGGCGAAATGGAGCACCTTGTCTAATGACCAGGAGATCGGTTTCGGTGGGGGTGCTGGGCGTAGACGAGCACATGCTTTCGGTAGTTTATTGAAGATGTCGCTGGACAGATCAATTTGGAAGGCATACAGAATTGGTCTGGTCAAGGCCGATTTGCAGGTTGAAATCGTATTGGCTGCTAATCCTTGTCCATGAAGGTGAATGAAGAAGGACATGCAGAAATCAATTGTGATTTCTTTAGGATTTTTTGTCTTGACGAAAGAGACCCATTTTCTCCAGGATGATTCGTATTGCCGTCTTGTGGATTCGGTCTTGTATTCCTCTAGGAAGTCTAGACTTTTCTTTGAGATCCCAAACCTCTTCTTTGCGGCTACGGAGAGAAAATCATGAGATGAAGGTCCTTGATTTTCGATGATGAAGCGAAGACAGTCGACTTCTGTACTTGTTGGGAGAGAACTGGGCCCGGGAGAGGGATCAGCTTGGGCTGCAGCTCCAGGACCAGGGGGTACCAGTTGCTCCGGGGCCACTTGGGAGCCACTAGGGCCGCTGTCCCTTTGAAGGTTCTCAGTTTGGAGAGGACTTTCAGCAGAAGGTTGGTGGGAGGGAACAGGTAGATCTTGGACCATCTGTTCCAGTCCAGTGACATGGCATCCACTGCTTCTGCCTTGGGGTCCTCGTACGGGGCCACATACCGAGGAAGTTGATTGTTGTCGCTCGTTGCGAAGAGATCTATCTGAAGTTCTGGGACTTGGTGAGAGATGAAGGAGAATGATCTTGCGTCTAGAGACCATTCCGACTCTATCGGGTTTGTTCGAGATAGAGCATCCGCTGTCACGTTGCGGAATCCTTGTAGGTGAACTGCAGACAGGTGCCACTTCTTCTTCTCTGCCAGACGGAAGATTGGGAGAAGCACCTGATTTATCTGGGGCGATCTTGAGCCTTGGCGATTGAGACATCGGACTACCACCGAGTTGTCTAGGGTTAGACGAATGTGGATCAAGGGAGGCGGGGATAGTTTCTTCAGAGTTAGAAGGACCGCCATGGCCTCCAAGATGTTGATGTGGAACGTCTTGAACAGGGGAGACCAGGTGCCTTGAGCCTGTTTTTGGTGGGAGTGACCTCCCCAACCCTCCAGCGAAGCGTCCGTGTGGATGTTGAGTGATGGAGGTGGGTGTTGAAGAGGAATGGACCTTTTCAGGGCCTTTGCTTCCGACCACGGCTTGAGGAGAAGTCGAAGTCTGTTTGGGAGCCGTCTCTTGAGGTCTCTTCGAGCGATGGATGCAGAACGTCTCCAGACTCCCGCGGCATCCTTTAGCTGTGCACGAAGCACTGGGTTTGTTACTGAGGCGAACTGTAGAGAGCCTAGAACTCGTTCCTGCTGGCGTCTTGAAATCCGTTTGGATTTTAGTAGTCGCTTGACAGACCCTGCTATTTCCTTCCTTTTCTTCTGGGGGATGGAAAGGCGGTGTGACTGAAGGTTCCATTGGATTCCTAACCACTGGAACTTCTGAGCTGGAGAGAGGCGAGATTTCTTCTCGTTTATCTTGAATCCCAGGTGTTCTAGGTACTGGGTGACTTTGTTGCAGGATTTTACACAATCCTCGGGCGATGGAGCCCAAACTAGCCAGTCGTCGAGGTAGGCCATCACCTGGACGTTTCGGAGGCGGAGCTGTTGTACTATGGCGTCCGCCAGCTTTGTGAAGATCCGAGGGGCCACATTGAGGCCGAAGGGCATGGCCCTAAAGGCGTAGCTTTTCCTTTGGAGTCGAAATCCTAGGTAGGAGGAAGCGTGATGGTTCATTGGAACGTGCCAGTAGGCATCCGCCGGGTCTATGGAGACCGTGTAGGAACCTCGAGGCAGAAGGGTCCTTATTTGTTGAAGAGTCAGCATCTTGAACTTGTCGTTCGCTATGAACTTGTTGAGGGGGGATAAGTCCAGAATGAATCTGAGTTTGTCGGAGTCTTTCTTGGGGACACAAAACAGTCTTCCTTGGAACCTGGTGGACTTTACCTTCCTTATCACCTTCTTGTTCAAGAGATCTAGGACATATTCTTCCAGAAGGGGGGTTGATTGTTGGAAGAACTGCTGGAATGTTGGGGGTGGTTGAGTCCAACTCCAGCCTAGACCCTTCTTGACGATGCTGTGTGCCCAGGGATCGAAGGTCCAACGATCCTGGAATTGGCGGAGTCTTCCTCCCACCGGAAGCACTTCATTGCTTCTGGTGTCCCGAGGGCTTGCTGCCTCGGCCGCTAGCTCCCTTTCCTCCTCTGCCTCTGGAGGGACGGCGAGACGCGTCTCTGCCTGCACCTCTGTTTGAGCCTCTACCTTTGGGACGAAAGGTAGTCGTCTGTTGCTCGAAAGCAGGGGTGAAGACCGGTGACTGTGACAACACCGGTTGGGTGACCAGTTGAAAGGTCTGTTGTGGCTGAGCTGCCACTTGGGAGGTAGCGGGTCCCGGAAACTGACGTCTTGGTTGACGTTGCTGGGGTTTCTGTTTCAAAGATTTCCTCTTAGCTTGAGGTCCGTCGTCCTGAGAGGATTTCCTCTTCTTTGACATGGCCCACTTGTGGAGAAGGTTCCTATTCTCCGTGGCGGCTTTGTCGGTGATCTCCTTCACAAGGTCAGAAGGAAAGAGGTGTTTGCCCCAGATGTTGGTGGAAATCAGCCTCCGGGGTTCGTGTTTCACAGTGGCACCTGCGAACACGAATTCACGACAGGCTCTCCGAGCCTTCATGAAGTGGTACATGTCCTTCACCAGGGTTGCCATGTGGGATTTGGCAAGTACCATGTAGTGGTCTGGTACTCTGGTGTCACAGGCCATAATGTCAAGTTGGACCTGGTGGGACATAGATGCTGCGAGCCTCTCCTTCGTATCTTGTTCCCGACGAAGGAGGTGATCGTTAAGTTTCGGGAGGTCTTCATTAAACTGACGTCCGGCGACGTCAGGATCTAGCTTTCCCACGACGAAAGTATGCTGGATGTCCTTCCAGTGTCGAGCGTCAGGGGGAGTAACTATGGAGAAGGGTCTGCACTCCTCC
Source organism: Palaemon carinicauda (assembly GCF_036898095.1). Lineage (NCBI taxonomy): Eukaryota > Metazoa > Arthropoda > Malacostraca > Decapoda > Palaemonidae > Palaemon > Palaemon carinicauda. The sequence continues at coordinate 44,936,347 of NC_090744.1, forward strand.
AGTGCAGGGCAGGCTTTCCCCTCTTCCACAGCTTTAAGGCACGCAGCGAAGGCCTTTTCCATGAATGGAAGTACCGCATTTTCAGGTGCGACGTAGGTAGGGTGCTTCTTGCTCAGGGCCGGAAGCTTAGAGCAGGTAAAACCCCTACTCTTGAACGTGTTGGCTAGCATAGCCTGGGCCTTCGCGAGATCGAACACTATCTCTTCTTTCGGTTCGGTCTCTTCTTTAGAGGCAGGTTCAGAGCGAAGTCGGACGTAACAGTCCGGGTAGGCCTCAAAATTTGGGAAGAATTCCACATCTTCCAGGGGGACCGAGCCGATCTTGTCGCTGACAAAGATTCTGCCGGTCGCTATCACCATATGCTCAGCATACCTCCATGGGTTGGCATGAGAGCAAGCGGGGAGATCCTTAACCGAGATCTTCTTCGGTTCTTTGGGTCCCATCATGGACCTGATGAACTCCTGATTCTCCTTTAACTTGTCGTCCATGACGGCTCTAATCAACCGGATCATTTCCTGAGTGGATGATGAGGGTTCCGGGGTCGTGGAGGTAGACGGGAGAGACACTTCCGTCGGTGTAGGAGTAGGGGCGGAGATGGAAGGAGGAGCGACCTCTTGCTCCGACTCGGCGTATTCCACCTGGTCTTCGTCATCTTCAGCTCCTTGAGCCATGAGGGTCTTCTCCGTACCCTCCGAGACATCCGACATGTGTTCGTCATCATCGGAATCTAGGCGGCAATCGTGCATGGACTGGGCCATGACTACATCAGGTTCCACCGTAATTTGGACAGTGGGGATCAAATCCTTGGGCACCACAGAATCAGGGGAGGCCTTTGGGAACAGAAGTGACCTCAATTCTTCAGTGGCCAGGTACGGTCCGGTGGCATTCTTCTGGAAGCCACGCACCCATTTGCGTAGCTTCTCTCGAGCAATGTCCCTGATCTCCGCTGAGGGAGAGTTATGGAAGCCATCAGCTATGTGAGCCTGGCAGACCGTACAGTTCAGCGGGTCCCAGAATTTCAAATCCCCTTTCTTGTTAGCACAAGGGGCGTGAGTCCTGCAAGCCGTATGCCCGTAGAAGTGCGGGCGTTTCATAGCGTAGAAGTCGAAGTCACACTTCATCTGCTCCTCCTGTGGAAGAAAGAGAAAATGAGTATGGGGGGAGTCATAAGAATGGCTCTTAATCTAAGTTAATATTAATCAATAATTTTAACTTAATGAAGGGTGTGATGCATAGAGATTGAAGTAGTAAAGAAAACATACTCCATACATCCCGCCCGGCTGGCTACCGCAAGCTTTATCCTTGGATAATCCGAGATGGCCGAAGGCACAGGATAGTATTTCTTAGAAGTCCATAGGGCAATGGAATTCCATGGAAAATGCCAAGGATAAGTTTGGGACCGAGGCCACTCAGTCCCAAATTAGGGGGCTAACAGGTCCCTTAGGGTAACTGCTTCCGGCAACCAGCCGCGCTAAGATACGCGCAGCATGCTGGAATTTTGAAGAATGCAAAGAGACAGCATGATTACTAATAGAACGGTACCAAGGCACTGATCTAATAGCGTAAACAGGCCATCTGTTTGCAGTGTAGGGCTATCAGTATTCATATGATAGCTAGTAGAAGGGGGTGCAAGTAGTCTTGACGCCTCCGGGGGGTTCCGGCAGACCTCCGGCACGCCGGAGGCTGCTCCAGCAGAGTTTCTGGCATTAGAACAGACAATATATAAGTCAAGAGTAATACCAGGGTGGCGGCCTCCGGCACAACGGCGGCACGCCGGCAGAGGAGCGGCGGCTCCGGCAGTCGGAGGATGCCGGATTGGTGACTGGGACAAGGATGATTATAGCGGAACCAGGTTGCCGGCAATGGATGCCGGCACTCCAGTGGCCGACCGGCAGGCAGACGGCGAAGCTAGGAGGAAGGAGGAGAGCCATCGGCAGGAAGCCGGCGGCGGTCGGCAGTCCCCCGGCACGCGGGGGGCTGTCGGCATGAGGGTAAGGGGAGAGTCACCAAGGTAGGAGGCGGGTATCGCCGACAGTGGAGGCGGCAAGGGACCGGCACCCGGATAGTGAGAGAGACAGGGGGAGGGATGTAAGAAGTCCAGTCATGGACTCCCAGACATCCCCCCCTGAGAGGGTGTACCCATGATAGAGGCTGGCTCTATCCCCCAGAAGCAGGGGTCTCAGAGGACCGGGAGCTAGGGTAGCCCAAGGGAGGGCTAGGGGACACCCAAAGAGGGGGAGACCTCTACATACAGAACACATCCAGTGGCTAACCCCATAGGACACTATGAAGGGTATATGTACCAGAGCGGACTGCACATAGAAGCTCAAGGTAGCCCTATCACTCCACCCTAAGGAGGAGTTGTAGGACAGGGGACAGATGGGTATAGACTAACCTAAGTGTAGGCTAGGCTATACAAGAGATAGGTGGGGAGGGGAGAAGAGAAGAGTCTTCCATGGAAGGGGTTCTGTACCAGAGCGGCCACTAGGGAAAGGGAGGACACTCCCTAACCTAAGATAAGGCAGCCTGGCTGAAACGGTGCATGGGTACAGTTTCAGCAGGGGACAGAATAACCTTTCCAAAACCTAACCTAGAGCAGGGCTAAAAGCCCTGAACTAGGAAAGATAGAAGACATATCGCTATCGCAGGACAGTCATAGACTAGTCCTAGCCATAGAGGAAGGGCTAGCCGTTCCTCACTCTCGGACGCAACCCTAAGGGGGGTTCATTCCCTCAGGGAGGACTGAGAGGCGATAATATACTCCGTTAGGCGCTTGATCCCTTTACTTAGTAAGGGAATCAAGGCTAAACAGAGGGAATGCCAAGGGCAGGGGGACGAAGGAAGCATATAGGGGTCCTACAAGTAGGTTAGGTTAGGAAGGGACACTAACTAACCTATCCCCTATATGGTCCCTGAAGGCGAAAAACACTTGCATCACAGTCGAAAGTATTGTAAAATAATGCCACTATCTTCATAACTTAGCCTAGGATCACTAATAAAATCATGCATGAACACTGATGTATAGGCGCTCTGGCCTGGGGGCTATAGTAGCCTACTGGTATGAGGTCAATCGATGACCGATAAAAAGCGTCAAAACACGATATAAAAGTTCCTAGCTATGAAGACTAAATAAACTAATGTTATCGATTAGTGAATAAGGCCGGAAGCGTTGTTGTGGCTAACTAAATAAGGCATGCATAACAACAACGACGCCATAAAATGGCGGGTCCGGTAGAGGCACAGCTCTGCCACAAAACACCAAATATTTCGGAAAGTAATATTTACTTTACGGTCAGAGCTTAACTAAACAATACTGGAACCTTGTACTCAACTTTCCAGAAGAAGGCGAGGCCGAAGGTAGCGACATAACGTAGATGCAAAGCGATAAGTAAGGCACAGGGAAAATCCGTCTAAGTAGGGCGAGCTACTGAACAAAGGATGAAGACGGTCGTGACGTCATTTAAGCAATGGCGCCCGTTTGTTTACGTCTCGAGTACCAGAAGTAGCCACGGATGAGATTAGCTATGGAACGGCTCCCAGCTATTCTCAGCCCTTACACACCGAAGCATTAACTCTGTTCGGGGTGTAGATAGCTATGTGGCGCGTTAATACATGCGTCCCCTGTTGATATACGATGTCTTAAAAGGGAAACCTTTAGGATACTCGCTCCAGAAGTTAGAATTCTGTGATAACCTGTGGTTAAATTCTCTGGGAATATCTTAGTAGTTATTTACCCAAGGAAGCTACCAAAAAGGAACCTTCCATCAGGACGCCATGGCTTGAGCCCAAAAATATTGTATATCATCACTCCTACACATCTCAGCAGCACCCTTTGAACGTCAGCGATATCAGCTTCGTTAAACCCGGTGTAACGGTCTGGTTTTCCCCCCGTCCGAAATTCCCCCCGGGGGAAATAGGGCCCAGGATATATATCCCCCCGGGGGAACTTTGTCCCAGGATAATTTTCCCCCCT